>NW_026709036.1:0-61688 GCF_030490865.1 Poecile atricapillus | reverse complement strand
TTTTTGGGGGTGGTCTCGGGGGGTCTCAGGGGGTCTCGGGGGGGTCCCGGGGGGTCCCGGGGTCTCAGGGGGTTTTGGGGGTCTCTCCGGGGGTCTCCCCTCACCCTTGCGGTAGCAGGCGGGGTCCCGGCTGAGCCCCCGCGGATTTCGGGACCGACAACGTAGAGACCGGACCTGGGGGGCACGGGGGGGTCACGGGGGGCACGGGGGGCACGGGGGGCATGGGGAGACCCCCGGAACCCCCCGAATCCCCCGAGACCCCCGCAACCCCCGAGACCCCCGGGACCCCCGAAAACCCCGGGACAGACCTGGGGGTCACGGGGGGGCACCGGGGGGCACGGGGAGACCCCCGGGAACTCCCGAGACCCCCGCAACACCCGGGATCCCCCCCGGAACCCCCCGAGATCCCCGGGATCCCCCAGAAAACCCCCGGGGACCCCAGGGACCCCCCCGGGACAGACCTGGGGGGCACCGGGGGGGGTCACGGGGGGGCACGGGGGGCACGGGGGGTCACGGGGGGCACGGGGGGCACGGGGAGACCCCCGGGACCCCCGGAACCCCCCGCGACCCCCGGGACACCCAGGGACCCCCGGGAACAGACCTGGGGGGGCGGGGGGGCACGGGGGACCCCCGGAACCCCCCCGGAACCCCCACCCGGGACAGCCTTGGGAGACCCCCAGAACCCCCTCCCCACATTCCCGGAACCCCCTCCCCAGAGCCCCCCCCGCCCCCCTGAGCCCCCCCGAGCCCCCTCCCCAGACCTGAAGAACAGCCGGGACCCCCCCAGAGCCCTCCCCACCCCCCGAGCCCCCTCCCAGACCCCGAGCCCCCTCCCCACATTTCCCGAGCCCCCTCCCCAGCCCCGAGCCCCCTCCCCAGACCTGAAGAACAGCCGAGACCCCCCCAGACCCCTCCCCACATTCCCCGAGCCCCCTCCCCACCCCCAGAGCCCCCTCCCCACATTTCCCGAGCCCCCTCCCCAGACCTGAAGAAGAGGGCGGGACCCCCCCAGACCCCTCCCCACCCCGGAGCCCCCCTCCCCAGACCTGAAGAAGAGCCGGAACCCCCCCCCAGAGCCCTCCCCACCCCCCCGAGCCCCCTCCCCACCCCGGAGCCCCCTCCCCAGACCCCCCCTACCCCCCCAGACCCCTCCCCAGCCCCGAGCCCCCTCCCCAGACCTGAAGAAGAGCCGGGACCCCCCCCCAGACCCCTCCCCATACTCGGAGCCCCTCCCCAGACCCGGAGCCCCCCCGGGAGCCCCTCCCCATACTCGGAGACCCCTCCCCACATTCCCCGAGCCCCCTCCCCAGACCTGAAGAAGAGGCGGGACCCCCCCCCAGACCCCTCCCCACCCCCCCAGACCCCTCCCCAGCCCCCGAGCCCCCTCCCCAGACCCGGAGCCCCCCCGAGCCCCCTCCCCAGACCTGAAGAAGAGGCGGGACCCCCCCCCTGAGCCCCCTCCCCAGCCCGAGCCCCCTCCCCAGACCTGAAGAAGAGGCGGACCCCCCCCCCCGCGGCCACGGTGTTGATGTCGAGCTGGGGGGCCTGGATGGAGACCCCCGCGGTGCTGGCCTCGAAACACGTGCTCGAAGTGACCCCCGAAACGGCTCACGTCCGTCGAGGTGCCTGGGACCCCAAAAGTGACCTGGGACCCCAAAACTGACACCCCAAAAACTCTGACACCCCAAAACTGGGACACCCCAAAACCGCCCCCTCCCAAACCAGAGACCCCCTGATCCCCCCCCCGAAATGGCTCACGTCCGTCGAGGTGCCTGGGGGACCCCAAAAGTGACCTGGGACCCCAAAACTGACACCCCAAAACTGGGACACCCCAAAAACTGCCTGGGACCCCGAAACTGCCTGGGGACCCCGAAACTGCCTGGGGACCCCAAAACTGAACTGGGACCCCGAAACTGCCTGGGACCCCAAAACTGCCCCCCTCCCAAACCCCCGAGCCCAGAGACCCCCTGATCCCCCCCCCCGCCGAAACGGCTCACGTCCGTCGAGGTGCCTGGGGACCCCAAAAACTGAACTGGGGACCCCAAAAACTGAACTGGGACCCCCAAAACTGCCTGGGACCCCCGAAACCGCCCCCCCTCCCAAACCCCCCGAGCCCAGAGACCCCCCCCCCCCGAAACGGCTCACATCCGTCGAGGTGCCTGGGGACCCCAAAACTGAACTGGGGACCCCAAAACTGCCTGGGGACCCCCGAAACCGCCCCCTAACAAACCCAGAGACCCCTGATCCCCCCCCCGAAACGGCTCACGTCCGTCGAGGTGCCTGGGGACCCCAAAAGTGACCTGGGACCCCAAAAACTGAACTGGAGACCCCAAAAACTGAACTGGGACCCCAAAAACTGAACTGGGGGACCCCAAAACTGCCTGGGACTCCTGAAACCGCCCCCTCCCAAACCCCACGGGACCCCCAAACCCAGAGACCCCCTGATCCCCCCTCCCTCACAGCGGCTCACGTCCGTCGAGGTGCCTGGGGGGACCCCAAAACTGAACTGGGACCCCAAAACTTCGGCACCCCGAAACTGTGGAACCCCAAACCCCGCGGGACCCCCAAACCCAATGAGACCCCTCCCCCCCAGCACCCCCCAATCCCAGCCGGACCCCCCCCAGGACCCCCCAGGACCCCCCAAAGACCCCCCCAGGACCCCCATGGACCCCCAAAGACCCCCCCAGGACCCCCCAGGACCCCCCCAGCCCCCCCCAGCCCCCCCTCACCTCCCATATCGAAGCCGATCACGGGGGTCCCGTCCCGGGGGTCGAAGGTGGTCCGGGCGTAGCCCACGACCCCCGCGGCCGGGCCCGACAGGATGGCCCGAGCCCCCCCAAAGGTGGCCATGGGCGTGAGACCCCCGTCCGAGCGCATGAACAGCACCGGGACCCCCCTGAAATGGGGGGGGGGGCGTCAGGGGGGGCTCTATGGGGTGTGGGACCCCCATAAACAGCACCAGGGCCCCCTGGAATGGGGTGGGGGGCGTCAGGGGGGGGTCCTGGGGGGGTCCTGGGGGGGTGTGGGACCCCCATAAACAGCACCGGGACCCCCTGAAATGGGGTGGGGGCGTCAGGGGGGGCTCTGGGGGGTGTGGGACCCCCATAAACAGCACTGGGACCCCCTGGAATGGGGTGGGGGCGTCAGGGGGGGTCCTGGGGGGGTCCTGGGGGGGCTCTATGGGGTGTGGGACCCCCATGAACAGCACCGGGACCCCCTGAAATAGGGTGGGGGGTGCAAGGGGGGTCCTGGGGGGGGTCTATGGGGTGTGAGACCCCCATAAACAGCACCGGGACCCCCTGGAATGGGGCAGGGGGCGTCAGGGGGGGTCCTGGGGGGGCTCTGGGACCCCCATGAACAGCACCGGGACCCCCTGGAATGGGGCAGGGGGCGTCAGGGGGGGGTCCTGGGGGGGCTCTATGGGGTGTGAGACCCCCAAGAACAGCACCGGGACCCCCTGCAATGGGGTGGGGGGCATCAGGGGGGGCTCTATGGGGTGTGGGACCCCCATAAACAGCACCGGAACCCCCGAAATGGGGTGGGGGGTGCAAGGGGGGTCCTGGGGGGGGTCTATGGGGTGTGGGACCCCCATGAACAGCACCGGGACCCCCTGGAATGGGGTGGGGGCGTCAGGGGGGGTTCTGGGGGGTGTGAGACCCCCATAAACAGCACTGGGACCCCCTGCAATGGGGGGGGGGCGTCAGGGGGGCTCTGGGGGGTGTGGGACCCCCAAAAACAGCACCGGGACCCCCTGGAATGGGGTGGGGGCGTCAGGGGGGTCCTGGGGGGTCCTGGGGGGACTCTGGGGTGTGAGACCCCCAAGAACAGCACCGGGACCCCCTGGAATGGGGTGGGGGCGTCAGGGGTGGCTCTATGAGGTGTGAGACCCCCAAGAACAGCACCGGGACCCCCCAAAATGGGGTGGGGGGCATCACGGGGGTCTATGGGGTGTGGGACCCCCATGAACAGCACCGGGACCCCTGGAATGGGGTGGGGGGTGTCAGGGGGGGTCCTGGGGGGGCTCTGGGGGGTGTGAGACCCCCATGAGCAGCATCGGGACCCCCTGCAATGGGGGGGGGGCGTCAGGGGGGCTCTATGGGTGTGGGACCCCCATGAACAGCACCGGGACCCCCTGGAATGGGGGGGGGGGGCGTCAGGGGGGGTCCTGGGGGGGCTCTATGGGGTGTGGGACCCCCAAGAACAGCACCGGGACCCCCAAAATGGGGCAGGGGGCGTCAGGGGGGCTCTATGGGGTGTGGGACCCCCATAAACAGCACCGGAACCCCCTGGAATGGGGGGGGGGGCGTCAGGGGGGGTCCTGGGGGGTGTGGGACCCCCATAAACAGCACCGGGACCCCCCAAAATGGGGTGGGGGCGTCAGGGGGGCGTCAGGGGGGGCTCTATGGGGTGTAGGACCCCCAAGAACAGCACCGGGACCCCCTGGAATGGGGTGGGGCGTCAGGGGGGGTCCTGGGGGGGCTCTGGGGGGTGTGGGACCCCCATAAACAGCACCAGGACCCCCCAAAATGGGGTGGGGGGTGTCAGGGGGGGTCCTGGGGGGGTCCTGGGGGGACTCTGGGGTGTGAGACCCCCATGAACAGCACCGGGACCCCCTGCAATGGGGGGGGGGGGCATCAGGGGGGCGTCAGGGGGGGCTCTATGGGGTGTGGGACCCCCAAGAACAGCACCGGGACCCCCTGAAATGGGGGGGGGGGGCGTCAGGGGGGGTCCTGGGGGGGGCTCTATGGGGTGTGGACCCCCATAAACAGCACCGGGACCCCCCCAAAATGGGGTGGGGGGCGTCGGGGTGGTCCTGGGGGGGTCTACGGGGTGTGGGACCCCCAAGAACAGCACCGGGACCCCCCGAAATGGGGTGGGGGGTGCAAGGGGGGTCCTGGGGGGGGGTCTATGGGGTGTGGGACCCCCATAAACAGCACTGGGACCCCCTGAAATGGGGGGGGGGCGTCAGGGGGGGTCCTGGGGGGGCTCTGGGGGGGTGTGGGACCCCCATAAACAGCACCAGGATCCCCCAAAATGGGGTGGGGGCATCAAGGGGGGTCCTGGGGGGTGTGGGACCCCCATAAACAGCACCGGGACCCCCCAAAATGGGGTGGGGGCGTCAGGGGGGGTCCTGGGGGGGTCCTGGGGGGACTCTGGGGTGTGAGACCCCCAAGAACAGCACCGGGACCCCCTGGAATGGGGTGGGGGCGTCAGGGGGGGCTCTATGAGGTGTGGGACCCCCAAGAACAGCACCGGGACCCCCGAAATGGGGTGGGGGCATCAGGGGGGTCCCGGGGGGGGTCCTGGTGGTCCCAGGGGTGTCCCGGGGGTCTCCAGGGGGTCCCAGGGGGGGGGTCCCGGTGGTCCTGGGGGTCTCCTGAGGGTGTCCCGGGGGTCTCCAGGGGGTGTCCCGGGGGTCTCCCAGCGCTCCCAGGGGTCTCCAAGGGCATCCCAGGGGTCTCTGGGGGTCTCCAGGGGTTCCCCAGGGGTCCCCCAGGGGTTCCCTGGGGGTCTCCAGGGTGTCCTGGGGGTCTCCCGAGGGTCTCCAGGGATCTCCAGGGTGTCCCGGGGGTCTCCTGTGGGTCTCTAGGGATCTCCAGGGGGTCTCCTGGGGGGCTCCAGGGTGTCCTGAGGGTCTCCCAGGGGGTCTCCAGGGGTCTCCAGGGGTCTCCAGGAGGTGTCCAGGGGGTCTCCCAAGGGTCTCTAGGGATCTCCAGGGTGTCCTGGGGGTCTCCAGGGATCTCCAGGGGTCTCCCAGGGCTCTCCTGGGGGTCTCCAGGGATCTCCAGGGGTTCCCCAGGGGTCTCCAGGGGTCTCCAGGGTCTCCCGGGGGTCTCGCAGCCCCTCCCATGTCTCACCTTGAGCCCGTTCTTGAAGCCCCCGCAGAAGCTGCTCAGGTAGCGCCGGACCCCGGGGCTCAGGTAGGCGTCGACACAGGCGGTGAGACCCCGGGGCACCGCCCGCGCCATCCCGGCCACCTCGAGGAGAGAGACACCTGAGAGAAACCCAGGTGTGCTGCCAGGGATCCAACCTGCTCCTCATGGCCTGGCCACCTGCAGGATACACCTGGGTTACACCTGGGTTACACCTGAGTTACACCTGAGACCCCGGGGAACCGCCCGCGCCATCCCGGCCACGGCTGAGGAGAGAGACACCTGAGAGAAACCCAGGTGTGCTGCCAGGGATCCAACCTGCTCCTCGTGACCCGGCCACCTGCAGGATACACCTGAGTTACACCTGGGTTACACCTGGGTTACACCTGGGTTACACCTGGGTTACACCTGAGACCCCGGGGAACCGCCCGCGCCATCCCGGCCACCTGTGCCGATAGTGACACCTGGGAGAAAACCCAGCTCCAGAGCCAGGGATCCAACCTGCTCCTCGTGACCCGGCCACCTGCAGGATACACCTGGGTTACACCTGAGATACACCTGGGTTACACCTGAGTTACACCTGAGACCCCGGGGCACCGCCCGCGCCATCCCGGCCACCTCGGAGGAGAGAGACACCTGAGAGAAACCCAGGTGTGCTGCCAGGGATCCAACCTGCTCCTCATGGCCTGGCCACCTGTGAGATACACCTGGGTTACACCTGAGATACACCTGGGTTACACCTGGGTTACACCTGAGATACACCTGGGTTACACCTGAGATACACCTGGGTTACACCTGGGTTACACCTGGGTTACACCTGAGATACACCTGGGTTACACCTGGGTTACACCTGAGATACACCTGGGTTACACCTGAGATACACCTGAGTTACACCTGAGATACACCTGGGTTACACCTGAGATACACCTGGATTACACCTGGGTTACACCTGAGATACACCTGGGATACACCTGGGTTACACCTGGGTTACACCTGGGTTACACCTGAGATACACCTGAGTTACACCTGGGTTACACCTGAGATACACCTGGGTTACACCTGGGTTACACCTGGGTTACACCTGAGATACACCTGGGTTACACCTGGGTTACACCTGAGATACACCTGGGTTACACCTGGGGACCAGGACCCCCCAAAACCCCCCAAATCTCCCCAGAGACCCCCAGGGACTCCCCAACCCCCCAGTGACCCCCCAGGGACCCCCAAAAACCCCCCGAGGACCCCCCAAAGCCCCCCAGGGACCCCCCAAATCCCACCCAGGACACCCCAAATCCCACCCAGAGACCCCCTGGGACCCCCCAAACCCCCCCGGGACCCCCCCAATCCCCCCATTCTCACGCGTAGCTGTGCAGCAGCAGCACTGCCAGGCTCCGGATCCCCGGGCCAGGACCCCCCAAAACCCCCCAGGGACCCCCCAAATCCTCCCAAATCCCACCCAGGACCCCCCAGGAGCCCCAAATCCCACCCAGGACCCCCCAAATCCCACCCAGGACACCCCAGGACCCCCCAGGACCCCCCAAATCCCACCCAGGACCCCCCAAATCCCCCCAATCCCCCCACTCACGCCGTAGCTGTGCAGCAGCAGCACCGCCAGGCTCCGGATCCCCCGGGCCAGGACCCCCCAAAACCCCCCTGGGACCCCCCAAATCCCACCCAGAGACCCCCTGGGACCCCCCAGGACCCCCCAAACCCCCCCGGGACCCCCCGGGACCCCCCAAACCCTCCCAGGACCCCCCAAATCCCCGCAATCCCCCCACTCACGCGTAGCTGTGCAGCAGCAGCACCGCCAGGCTCCGGATCCCCCGGGCCAGGACCCCCTCCAGGTCCGAGCGGAGCCGCTCCAGGTCCAGCGGCCTCTGCACCAGCAGGGTCACCCCGGAACAGCCTGAGGGGACAGGGGTGTCACCTCCCCCCTGTGACACCCCTGTGACACCCCCAAACCCCCCTGTGACACCCCTCTGCACCAGCAGGGTCACCCCGGAACAGCCTGGGGGGACACGAGTGTCACCTCCCCCTGTGACACCCCTGTGACACCCCCAAACCTCCCCTGTGACACCCCTGTGACACCCCTCTGCACCAGCAGGGTCACCCCAGAACAGCCTGGGGGGACAGGGGACAGTGTCACCTCCCCCGTGTGACACCCCTGTGACACCCCCAAACCTCCCCTCTGCACCAGCAGGGTCACCCCGGAACAGCCTGAGGGGACAGGGGTGTCACCTCCCCCCCTGTGACACCCCTGTGACACCTGTGACACCCCTGTGACACCCCTGTGACACCTGTGACACCTGTGACACCCCTGTGACACCCCTCTGCACCAGCAGGGTCACCCCGGAACAGCCTGGGGGGACAGGGGACAGTGTCACCTCCCCCCTGTGACACCCCTGTGACACCCCTGTGACACCTGTGACACCTGTGACACCTGTGACACCCCTGTGACACCTGTGACACCCCTGTGACACCTGTGACACCTCTGTGACACCCCTGTGACACCTGTGACACCTGTGACACCCCTGTGACACCCCTGTGACACCTGTGACACCCCTGTGACACCCCTGTGACACCTGTGACACCTGTGACACCTGTGACACCCCTGTGACACCCCTCTGCACCAGCAGGGTCACCCCGGAACAGCCTGGGGGGACAGGGGACAGTGTCACCTCCCCCCTGTGACACCCCTGTGACACCCCTGTGACACCTGTGACACCTGTGACACCTGTGACACCTGTGACACCTGTGACACCCCTGTGACACCTGTGACACCTGTGACACCTGTGACACCCCTGTGACACCCCTGTGACACCCCTGTGACACCTGTGACACCTGTGACACCCCTGTGACACCTGTGACACCTGTGACACCCCCTGTGACACCCCTGTGACACCCCTGTGACACCTGTGACACCTCTGTGACACCCCTGTGACACCTGTGACACCTCTGTGACACCCCTGTGACACCCCTGTGACACCCCTGTGACACCCCTGTGACACCTGTGACACCCCTGTGACACCTGTGACACCCCCTGTGACACCCCTGTGACACCTGTGACACCCCCAAACCCCCCTGTGACACCCCTGTGACACCTGTGACACCTGTGACACCCCTGTGACACCCCTGTGACACCCCTCTGCACCAGCAGGGTCACCCCGGAACAGCCTGGGGGGACAGGGGACGGTGTCACCTCCCCCCTGTCACCCTGGGCCAGGTGTCACTCCCGGGCAGGTGACACAGGTGACAATGACACAGGTGACAATGACAGTGACACAGGTGACAATGACAGTGACACAGGTGATGTCCCCCTGTCACTCACCTGTCACCCGTGTCCATGTGTCACTCCCCGGCAGGTGACACAGGTGACAATGACACAGGTGACACAGGTGACAATGTCTCACCTGTCACCCTGGGCCAGGTGTCACTCCCCGGCAGGTGACACAGGTGACAATGACAGTGACAATGACAGTGACACAGGTGACAATGACACAGGTGACAATGACAATGTCCCTTACCTGTCACCCGTGTCCAGGTGTCACTCCCCGGCAGGTGACACAGGTGATGTCCCCCTGTCACTCACCTGTCACTCTTGTCCAGGTGTCACTCCCCGGCAGGTGACACAGGTGACAATGACAATGACACAGGTGATGTCCCTTACCTGTCACCCGTGTCCAGGTGTCACTCCCCGGCAGGTGACACAGGTGACAATGACAATGACAGTGACACAGGTGACAATGACAATGTCCCTTACCTGTCACCCGTGTCCAGGTGTCACTCCCCGGCAGGTGACACAGGTGACAATGGCACAGGTGATGTCCCCCTGTCACTCACCTGTCACCCGTGTCCAGGTGTCACTCCCCGGCAGGTGACACAGGTGACAATGACAGTGACACAGGTGACAATGACAATGACACAGGTGATGTCACTCACCTGTCACCCGTGTCCAGGTGTCACTCCCCGGCAGGTGACACAGGTGACAATGACACAGGTGACACAGGTGACAATGACACTCACCTGTCACTCTTGTCCAGGTGTCACTCCCCGGCAGGTGACACAGGTGACAATGACACAGGTGACACAGGTGACAATGACACTCACCTGTCACCCGTGTCCAGGTGTCACTCCCCGGCAGGTGACACAGGTGACAATGACAGTGACACAGGTGACAATGACAATGACAATGACACAGGTGACAATGACAATGACAGTGACACAGGTGACAATGACACAGGTGACAATGACAATGACACAGGTGATGTCACTCACCTGTCACTCTTGTCCAGGTGTCACTCCCCGGCAGGTGACACAGGTGACAATGGCAGTGACACAGGTGACAATGACAATGACAATGACACAGGTGACAATGACACAGGTGACACAGGTGTCCCTTACCTGTCACTCTTGTCCAGGTGTCACTCCCCGGCAGGTGACACAGGTGATGTCCCCCTGTCACTCACCTGTCACCCGTGTCCAGGTGTCACTCCCCGGCAGGTGACACAGGTGACAATGACACAGGTGACAATGACACTCACCTGTCACCCGTGTCCAGGAGTCACTCCCCGGCAGGTGACACAGGTGATGTCCCTTACCTGTCACTCGTGTCCAGGTGTCACTCCCCGGCAGGTGACACAGGTGTCCCTTACCTGTCACCCTGGGCCAGGTGTCACTCCCTGGCAGGTGACACAGGTGACACAGGTGACAATGACAATGACAATGTCCCTTACCTGTCACTCGTGTCCAGGTGTCACTCCCCGGCAGGTGACACAGGTGATGTCCCCCTGTCACTCACCTGTCACTCTTGTCCAGGTGTCACTCCCCGGCAGGTGACACAGGTGACAATGACAGTGACACAGGTGACACAGGTGACAATGACACAGGTGACACAGGTGACAATGACACTCACCTGTCACCCGTGTCCAGGTGTCACTCCCCGGCAGGTGACACAGGTGACAATGACACTCACCTGTCACCCGTGTCCAGGTGTCACTCCCCGGCAGGTGACACAGGTGACAATGACAGTGACACAGGTGACAATGACAATGACAATGACACAGGTGACAATGACAATGTCCCTTACCTGTCACCCTGGGCCAGGTGTCACTCCCCGGCAGGTGACACAGGTGACAATGACAATGACAATGACACAGGTGACAATGTCTCACCTGTCACTCTTGTCCAGGTGTCACTCCCCGGCAGGTGACACAGGTGACAATGACAGTGACACAGGTGACACAGGTGACAATGACACAGGTGATGTCACTCACCTGTCACCCGTGTCCAGGTGTCACTCCCCGGCAGGTGACACAGGTGACACAGGTGACAATGACACTCACCTGTCACTCGTGTCCAGGTGTCACTCCCCGGCAGGTGACACAGGTGACACAGGTGACAATGACACTCACCTGTCACCCGTGTCCAGGTGTCACTCCCCGGCAGGTGACACAGGTGACAATGACACAGGTGACACAGGTGACAATGACACTCACCTGTCACTCGTGTCCAGGTGTCACTCCCCGGCAGGTGACACAGGTGACAATGACACAGGTGACAATGACAATGACACTCACCTGTCACCTGTGTCCAGGTGTCACTCCCCGGCAGGTGACACAGATGACAATGACAATGACACAGGTGACACAGGTGACAATGTCACTCACCTGTCACCCGTGTCCAGGTGTCACTCCCTGGCAGGTGACATCCCTCCTGCTCCGGGATCAGCCGCTCGTCCACCTCGATCACCTCCTCATAGAGAACCTCGGGCATGGCCACCTCCTGAGGGGACAGCGGGGACATTGGGGACACTGGGGACACTGAGGGGACACTGGGGGGACACTGGGGACATGAGGGGACACTGGGGACACTGAGGGGACAATGGGGACACTGAGGGACACTGGGGACACTGGGAGGACACTGAGGGGACATGAGGGGACAATGGGGACATGAGGGGACACTGGGGACACTGGGGACACTGGGGGGACAGCGAGGGGACAGCACAGGGACACTGAGGGGACACTGAGGGGACACTGAGGGGACAGTGAGGGGACACTGAGGGGACAGTGAGGGGACACCTGGGGGGACACTGGGGGGACACTGGGGACACTGGGGACACGTGGGGACACCTGGGGGACACTGAGGGGACACCATGGGGACACTGCAGGGACATGTGGGGACAGCAGGGGACAGCTGGGGACACTGGGGGGACACTGAGGGGACAGCCAGGGACACTGAGGGGACACCTGAGGGACACCTGAGGGACACCTGGGGACAGCTGAGGGACACCTGGGGACACCTGAGGGACAGCCGGGGGGAGCCAGGGTGGGGGACAGGAGGGGACAGGAGGGGACAGGAGGGGACAGGAGGGGACAGGAGGGGGCGTGGCACTGGTGGGACACTGGAGTTGCACTGGGACAGGACTGGGGTGACACTGAGGTGACACTGGGGTGGCATCGGGGTGACACTGGGGTGACACTGAGGTGACACTGAGGTGACACTGGGGTGACACTGGGGTGACACTGAGGTGACACTGAGGTGACACTGGGGTGGCATCGGGGTGACACCGGGACAGCGCCAGGACAGAACTGGGACAGGAGGAGGTGACACCGGGACAGGAGGAGGTGGCACCGGGACAGGGGGAGGTGACACCGGGACAGGAGGAGGTGACACCGGGACAGGAGGAGGTGGCACCGGGACAGGGTTGGGGGTGACACCGGGACAGGGGGAGGTGACACCGAGACAGGGGGAGGTGACACCGGGACAGGAGCGGGGGTGACACCGGGACAAGGGGAGGTGACACCGAGACAGGGGGAGGTGACACCGGGACAGGGTTGGGGGTGACACCGGGACAGGAGCGGGGGTGACACCGGGACAGGGGAAGGTGACACCGGGACAGGGAGAGGTGACACCGGGACAGGGGGAGGTGACACCGGGACAGGGAGAGGTGACACCGGGACAGGAGGAGGTGACACCGGGACAGGGGGAGGTGACACCGGGACAAGGGGAGGTGACACCGGGACAGGGGGAGGTGACACCGGGACAGGGGGAGGTGACACCGGGACAGGGTTGGGGGTGACACCGGGACAGGGGGAGGTGACACCGGGACAGGAGCGGGGGTGACACCGGGACAGGGGGAGGTGACACCGGGACAGGAGCGGGGGTGACATCGGGACAGGAGGAGGTGACACCGGGACAGGGAGAGGTGACACTGGGGTGTCACGGGGCTGACACCGGGACAGGGTTGGGGACACGCAGGGGGTGGCACCAGGATGGCGCAGGGACAATGCTGGGCTGGCACAGTGATGTCACCCCCCAGTGTCTCCCAATGTCCCCCCAGTGTCCCCCCGTGTCTCCCAATGTCCCCAATGTCCCCAATGTCCCCCCAATGTCCCCAATGTCCCCCAATGTCCCCAATGTCCCCCCAATGTCCCCAATGTCCCCCAATGTCCCCAATGTCCCCAATGTCCCCAATGTCCCCCCAATGTCCCCAATGTCCCTCAATGTCCCCAATGTCCCCCAATGTCCCCCAATGTCCCCAATGTCCCCAATGTCCCTCAATGTCCCCAATGTCCCCCCAATGTCCCCACAATGTCCCCACAATGTCCTTCCGTGTCCCCCCCCCCGCCATTGGCCACAGAGCGGGGCTGGCCCCGAGCCCGGGACAGGGACAGGAGGGGGACACAGGGACAAAGGGACAAGGGACAGTGTGTGGCACACGGGGACAGGGAGGGGACAGGGACAGGGGACAGGGACAGGGGACAGCGGGTGGCACACGGGGACACGGTGCCAGTCACGGGATGTGCCAGCCCCGTGCCAGCCGGCCACGGGTCACTGAGGGGACACCCAGGGGACACCCAGGGGACACCCAGGGGACACGGGGGGGGGCGGGGCTGGCACAGGGACAGGTGAGGGCACAGCTGTCCCCAGGTGTCCCCAGGTGTCCCCAAGTGTCCCAGGTGTCCCCAAGTGTCCCAGGTGTCCCCCCCGATGTCCCCAGGTGTCCCAGGTGTCCCCAGGTGTCCCCAGGTGTCCCCAGCTATCCCCAGGTGTCCCCAGATGTCCCCAGATGTCCCCAGGTGTCCCCAGGTGTCCCCAGGTGTGTCCCCAGGTGTCCCCAGATGTCCCCAGATGTCCCCAGGTGTCCCCAGGTGTCCCCCCAGGTGTCCCCAGGTGTCCCCAGGTGTCCCCAGATGTCCCCAGGTGTCCCCAGGTGTCCCCAGGTGTCCTCACCAGGTCGAAGAGCCGTGGCCGGGCCTGGTTCCCGATGTGCAGAAGGTTCCGGAAGCCGCGGGTGACGGCGAGGGCCGAGCGCTCCCCCCGGCGCTGCAGCAGCGCGTTGGTGGCCACCGTGGTGCCCATGCGGATCCACTGGATCCCGGATCCGTCCAGGGGCTGATCCCGGGGTATCGGCACCCCCAGCTCCTGCGGGACCCCGAAATTCGGATTTGGGACCCCAAAATCCATCAGGGGGACCCCAAAATTCCCCCAGCCCCAGATCCCCCCTGTGTGGATCCACCGGATCCCGGATCCCTCCGGGGTCTGATCCCGGGGCAGGGGCACCCCCAGCTCCTGCGGGACCCCAAAATTCGGATTTGGGACCCCAAAATTCACCGGGGGGACCCCAAAATCCATCAGGGGACCCCAAAATTCGGATTTGGGACCCCAAAATTCGGATTTGGGACCCCAAAATCCATCAGAGGGACCCCAAAATTCAACCTCGGGACCCCAAAATTCCCCCAGCCCCAGATCCCCCCCGTGCGGATCCACTGGATCCCGGATCCGTCCAGGGGCTGATCCCGGGGTATCGGCACCCCCAGCTCCTGTGGGACCCCAAAATTCGGATTTGGGACCCCAAAATCCACCAGAGGGACCCCAAAATCCATCAGGGGACCCCAAAATTCGGATTTGGGACCCCAAAATCCACCCGGGGGACCCCAGACCCACACAGGACCCAGATCTCCCCCGTGTGGATCCACTGGATCCCGGATCCGTCCAGGGGCTGATCCCGGGGCAGAGGCACCCCCAGCTCCTGTGGGACCCCAAAATTCGGATTTGGGACCCCAAAATCCATCAGGGGACCCCAAAATCCATCAGGGGACCCCAAAATTCCCCCAGCCCCAGCTCCCGGATCCACTGGATCCCGGATCCCTCCAGGGGCTGATCCCGGGGTATCGGCACCCCCAGCTCCTGCGGGACCCCAAAATTCGGATTTGGGACCCCAAAATTCCCCTGGGGGACCCCAAAATTCACCGGGGGGACCCCAAAATCCATCAGGGGACCCCAAAATTCAACTTTGGGACCCCAAAATCCATCAGGGGACCCCAAAATTCAACTTTGGGACCCCAAAATCCACCCGGGGGACCCCAAAATTCCCCCAGCCCCAGATCCCTCCCGTGTGGATCCACTGGATCCCGGATCCCTCCAGGGGCTGATCCCGGGCCAGGGGCACCCCCAGCTCCTGCGGGACCCCAAAATTCGGATTTGGGACCCCAAAATTCAACTTTGGGACCCCAAAATCCATCAGGGGGGACCCCAGACCCATTTGGGGACCCCCAGGACGGGCTGGAGGGGATCGGGGGTGGGGGGGACAGGAGGGGTCTGGGGGGTCCCGGGGGGGTCCCAGGGGGGTCCCGGGGGTCCCGAGGGGATTTCTGGGGGTCCTGGAGGTCCTGAGAGGTCCCGGGGGTCCCGAGGGGATTCCCGGTGTGGTCCCGGTGTCCCCGGGGGGTTCCGGGGGGGTTCCCAGGGGGTCCCCGGGGGTTTCCGGGGGGGTTCCAGGGGTCCCGGGGGGTTCCGGGGGGGTCCCCGGGGGTCCCGAGTGGATTTCTGGGCATCCTGGAGGTTCTGAGGGGTTCCCGCGGTGTCCCCGGTGTGTCCCCGGGGGTCCCGGGGGTGTCCCCGGTGTCCCCCCGGTGTCCCGGTGTCCCTGTGTCTCCCCGCTGTCCCCGGTGTCCCGTGTCCCGGTGTCCCCCCGGTGTCTCCCCGGTGTCCCCCCGGTGTCCCCGGTGTCCCCCCTGTGTCTCTCCGGTGTCTCCCCGGTGTCCCGGTGTCCCCCCGCTGTCCCGGTGTCCCCCCGGTGTCCCGGTGTCCGGTGTCCGGTGTCTCCCCGGTGTCCCGGTGTCCCGGTGTCCCGCTGTCTCCCCGGTGTCCCGGTGTCCCCGGTGTCCCGGTGTCCTGTCCCGGTGTCCCTGTGTCCCCCCGGTGTCCCGCCGGTGTCCCGGTGTCCCGGTGTCCCGGTGTCCCGGTGTCCCCCCGGTGTCCCCCCGGTGTCCCGGTGTCCCGGTGTCCCCCCGGTGTCCGGTGTCCCCCCGGTGTCCCGGTGTATCCCCGGTGTATCCCCGGTGTCCCCCCGGTGTCCCGGTGTCCCGGTGTCCCGGTGTCCCGGTGTCCGTGGTGTCCCCCCGATGTCCCGGTGTCCCCCCGATGTCCCGGTGTCCCCCCGGTGTCCCGGTGTTCCCCCGGTGTCCAGTGTCCCCCCGGTGTCCCGGTGTCCCCCCGGTGTCCCAGTGTCCCCCAGTGTCCCGGTGTCCCGGTGTCCCGGTGTCTCCCCGGTGTCTCCCCGGTGTCCCCGGTGTCCCGGTGTCCCGGTGTCCCCTGTGTCTCTCCGGTGTCCCAGTGTCCCGGTGTCCCGGTGTCCCCGCCGTCCCCCCGCCGTGTCGCCGGTGTATCCCCGGTGTCCCGGTGTCCCGGTGTCCCCCCGGTGTCTCCCCGGTGTCTCCCCGGTGTCCCCCCGGTGTCCCGGTGTCCCCCCTGTGTCCCCCCGGTGTCCCGGTGTCCCGGTGTCCCCCCTGTGTCCCCCCGGTGTCCCGGTGTCCCGGTGTCCCCCCTGTGTCCCCCCGGTGTCCCGGTGTCCCGGTGTCCCCCGGTGTCCCCCCGGTGTCCCGGTGTATCCCCGGTGTATCCCCGGTGTATCCCCGGTGTCCCCCCGATGTCCCGGTGTCCCCCCGGTGTCCCGGTGTCCCCCCGGTGTCCCGGTGTCCGGTGTCCCGCACCTCCTGCAGGACTCGGCGGATCCCCTCGGTGGGCGCGTCCCGGTACGCGGGGTCCTCGGAGAGCAGCTTGAGGACGCGGACGCGGCCCCCGGGACAGCGGGCGAACACGTCCGTGAAGGTCCGCCGCGGTCGATGGCGAACTGGAACCCGGAGGGGGCGAGCGGTTCGGCCATGGCGGCACCGGAGCCGGTCCCGGTCCCGGGAGCCGCGGGCAAAGAGCGGCGGCGGCTCGGGACCGTCCGCTCCGGCCTGCCCAAGGTCGGGGCTGCCCGGTCAGAGGTCAGCGGTGTCCGGCAGAGCCTCGGGGCTGTCCGGCCGAGCCTGGGGACCGCCCGCTGCCGGTCCGGTGCTGTCCGGTGCCGGTCCGATGCTGTCCGGTGCCGGTTCGGTGCTGTCCGCTGCGGGTCCGGCAGGGTCCGCTCGGGGATCGGCGCCGCCCCAAGGTCCGGCCGTGCCCGAGGGGGGGTCGGGGGTGGTCCAAGGTCCGCCTGGGGGGGTCGGGGTGGCTCCGGTCCCGCCCGGTCCCGCCCGGTCCCGCCCGGTCCCGTTCGGTGCCGCCGCTGCGAACCGGCCCAGGGGGCGTGGCGGGGGCCGAGGGGGGCGGGGGGCTTCCCCAAAGGGGCGTGGCCTGGGCTCAGCCCCCAAAGGGGGCGTGGCCTAAACGGGGGCCGCGGCTCAATTGGGGGCGTGGCCTGGCGTGCGGATGACGTCACGGAAGGCGACGACTCCCATTGGCGGGCGGCTCGCGCGGGGCACGCCGGGAGCTGTAGTCCGGCCCCTCAGGCCGCGCGCGGGGCACGCCGGGAGTTGTAGTCCGGCCCCTCACACGCGGCGCCGGGAGCGGGAGCGACACCGGGAGCGGCACCGGGAGCGGCACCGGGAGCATGGCGGGGCTGGAGCTGCTGTCGGACGCGGGTTCCGAGCCGATGGGCGCCGGCCGGACGAGCTGCGCAAGGTGCGGGCCCGGCTGGGGTGCTGGCGCGGGCCGACGGCTCGGCCTACCTGGAGCAGGGCAACACCAAAGTGCTGGCGGCCGTGTACGGCCCGCATGAGGTGAGCGGGGAGACCGGGACTGGAACCGGGACTGGGAACCGGGAGTTGGGAACCGGGACTGGGAACCGGGGATGGGGAACCGGGACTGGGAACCGGGGATGGGGAACCGGGGATTGGGACGGGACTGGAACCGGGCTGAACCGGGGCTGGAACCGGGATGGGGAACCGGGATGGGAACCGGGGTTGGGAACCGGGGATGGGGAACCGGGGATGGGAACCGGGACTGGGAACCGGGGGTTGGGAACCGGGACTGGGAACCGGGACTGGGAACCGGGGATGGGAACCGGGGATGGGAACCGGGGGTTGGGAACCGGGACTGGGAACCGGGGCTGGGAACCGGGGCTGGGAACCGGGGATGGGGAACCGGGGGGTCTGGGATCCCCCCTCCTCAGGGCCTGTGCCCCCCCTCAGGCCCTGGGACCCCCCCCTCATAGCCTGGGACCCCCCCTCAGTCCCTGTGCCCCCCCCTCAGTCCCTGTGCCCCCCCCTCATGGCCTGTGCCCCCCCCTCATGGCCTGTGCCCCCCCCTCAGTCCTGTGACCCCCCCCTCAGTCCCTGGGACCCCCCCTCAGTCCCTGTGCCCCCCCCTCATGGCCTGTGACCCCCCTCATGGCCTGTGACCCCCCCTCAGTCCCTGTGCCCCCCCCCAGTCCCTGTGTCCCCCCCTCAGTCCCTGTGCCCCCCCCTCAGGGCTCTGTGCCCCCCCCCAGTCCCTGTGCCCCCCCCACGGTCTCTGTCCCCCTCCCATGACATTTTTGGGGTCCCAGGGTCAGCCCAGTGTGAGCAGCCCCCTCCCCAATTTGTACCCTCCACATCCTAACGACCCCCCCATTCCTCTAGCCCCCCACCCCATTCCTCCAGCCCCCCACCCCATTCCTCTAGCCCCCCACCCCATTCCTCCAGCCCCCCACCCCATTCCTCTAGCCCCCCACCCCATTCCTCCAGCCCCCCCACCCCATTCCTCTAGCCCCCCACCCCATTCCTCCAGCCCCTCACCCCATTCCTCCAGCCCCCCACCCCATTCCTCTAGCCCCCACCCCATTCCTCCAGCCCCCCACCCCATTCCTCTAGCTCCCCATCCCATTCCTCTAGCCCCCCACCCCATTCCTCTAGCCCCCCACCCCATTCCTCTAGCCCCCCCCCCATTCCTCTAGCCCCCCATCCCATTCCTCTAGCCCCCCATCCCATTCCTCTAGCCCCCCACCCCATTCCTCTGGCCCCCCCACCCCATTCCTCTAGCCCCCCATCCCATTCCTCTAGCCCCCACCCCATTCCTCTAGCCCCCCACCCATTTTTCAAGCCCCCTCCCCATTTCTTGCACCCACCCCCATTTTTTGAGCCCCCCCCATTCCTCAAGCCCCCCCACCCCATTTCTCCAGCCCCCACCCTCCCCTTCCTCCAGCCCCCCACCCCCATTTCTTAAGCCCCCCCATTTCTCCAGCCCCCTCATTTCTCAAGCCCCCCCCATTCCTCAAGCCCCCCCCCATGTCTCAATCCCCCCACCCCATTCTCAAGCCCCTTGCCCCATTTCTTGAGGCCCCCCCCCCCATTCCTGGAGTCCACCTCCCATTCCTCAAGCCCCCCACCCCATTCTTCAAGCCCCCACCCCATTCTTCAAGCCCCACCCCATTCTTCAAGCCCCCACCCCATTCCTCCAGCCCCCCACCCCATTCCTCCAGCCCCCACCCCATTCCTCCAGCCCCCCATCCCATTTCTCAAACCCCACACCCCATTCCTGGAGCCCCCCCCCCATTTCTCAAGCCCCCACCCCATTTCTCAACCCCCCCCCCATTTCTCAAACCCCACCCCCCCATTCCTGGAGCCCCCACCCCATTCCTCCAACCCCCCCACCATTTCTCCAGCTCCCCTCCCATTCCTGGAGCCCCCCCCACCCCCTGACCCCCATTTTCCCCTCTCCTCAGGTTCGGGGGTCCCGTTCCAAAGCCCCCCCGGACCGTGCCCTGCTCAGCTGCCGCTGCAGCTCGGCCCCGTTCGCGGGGGGGGGCGAGAGGAGGCGCAGACCCCCCCAGGGAGGGGGCGACCGGCGCGGGGGGGAGCGGGCGCTGCTGCTGCGGGGGGTCCTGGAGGGGGCCGTGCTCAGCCAGCTCTACCCCCGCTCCCAGATCGATGTGCACGTCCAGGTGGGGCTGGGGGGGGTCCTGGGGGGGTTTGGGGGGGTCCTGGGGGGGTTATGAGGGGATTTGGGGGGTCCTGGGGGGTTTTGGGGGGTCCTGGAGGGGGCCGTGCTCAGCCAGCTCTACCCCCGCTCCCAGATCGATGTGCACGTCCAGGTGGGGCTGGGGGGGTCCTGGGGGATTTTGGGGGGGTCCTGGGGGGGTCCTGGGGGGTTATGAGGGGATTTGGGGGGTCCTGGGGGGGTTTGGGGGATCCTGGAGGGGGCTGTGCTCACACAGCTCTACCCCCACTCCCAGATCGATGTGCACGTCCAGGTGGGGCTGGGGGGGGTTTGGGGGGTCCTGGGGGGGTTATGGGGGGTCCTGGGGGGATTTGGGGGGTCCTGGAGGGGGCCGTGCTCAGCCAGCTCTACCCCCGCTCCCAGATCGATGTGCACGTCCAGGTGGGGCTGGGGGGGTTTGGGGGGTCCTGGGGGGGTTTTGGGGGGTCCTGGGGGGTTTGGGGGGGTCCTGGGGTGTTTTTGGGGGGTTATGAGGGGATTTGGGGGGTCCTGGGGGGGGCTGTGCTCACCCAGCTCTACCCCCGCTCCCAGATCGATGTGCACGTCCAGGTGGGGATGGGGGGGGTTTGGGGGGTCCTGGGGGGGGTCCTGGGGGGGTTATGAGGGGATTTGGGGGTGTTTGGGGGGTTTTGGGGGGTCCTGGAGGGGGCCGTGCTCAGCCAGCTCTACCCCCGCTCCCAGATCGATGTGCACGTCCAGGTGGGGCTGGGGGGGGTTTGGGGGGGTTTGAGGGGGTCCTGGGGGGGTTTGGGGGGTCCTGGGGGGGTTATGAGGGGATTTGGGGGGGTTATGGGGGGTCCTGAGGGGTTTTGGGGGGTCCTGGAGGGGGCCGTGCTCAGCCAGCTCTACCCCCGCTCCCAGATCGATGTGCACGTCCAGGTGGGGATGGGGGGGGGTTTGGGGGGTCCTGGGGGATTTTGGGGGGTCCTGGGGGGGTTTTAAGGGGATTTGGGGGGGTCCTGGGGGGGTTATGAAGGGATTTGGGGGTATTTGGGGGGTTTTGGGGGGGTCCTGGAGGGGGCCGTGCTCAGCCAGCTCTACCCCCGCTCCCAGATCGATGTGCACGTCCAGGTGGGGCTGGGGGGGGTTTGGGGGGGTCCTGGGGTGTTTTTGGGGGGTTATGAGGGGATTTGGGGGGGTTTTGGGGGGTCCTGGAGGGGGCTGTGCTCACCCAGCTCTATCCTCGCTCCCAGATCGATGTGCACGTCCAGGTGGGGCTGGGGGCGTCCTGGGGGGGTTTGGGGGGGTCCTGGGGTGTTTTTGGGGGGTTATGAGGGGATTTGGGGGGTCCTGGGGGGGTTTTGGGGGGTTATGGGGGGTCCTGGGGGGGTTTGGGGGGGTCCTGGAGGGGGCCGTGCTCAGCCAGCTCTACCCCCGCTCCCAGATCGATGTGCACGTCCAGGTGGGGCTGGGGGGGGTTTGGGGGGTCCTGGGGGGGTTTTGGGGGGTCCTGGGGGGGTTATGAGGGGATTTGGGGGTGTTTGGGGGGTTTTGGGGGGGTCCTGGAGGGGGCTGTGCTCACACAGCCCTACCTCCGCTCCCAGATCGATGTGCACGTCCAGGTGGGGATGGGGGGGGTTTGGGGGGGTCCTGGGGGGGTTATGAGGGGTTATGAGGGGATTTGGGGGGTCCTGGGGGGGTCCTGGGGGGGTTATGAGGGGATTTGGGGGGTCCTGGGGGGGTTTGGGGGATCCTGGAGGGGGCCGTGCTCAGCCAGCTCTACCCCCGCTCCCAGATCGATGTGCACGTCCAGGTGGGGCTGGGGGGGTTTTGGGGGGTCCTGGGGGGTTTTGGGGGGTCCTGGGGGGTTTTGGGGTATCCTGGGGGGGTTTTGGGTTTTTTTGGGGGTGTTTTTAGGGTATTTTCGAGGTGTTTTGGGGTGTTCCTGACCCCCCTGTCCCCCCCAGGTTCTCCAGGCCAACAGGGGCAAGCTGGGGGCCAGCGTCAGCGCGGCCGGGCTGGGGCACACGGGGTCAGGGTGTTTTTGGAGTGATTTGGGGTGTTTTTGGGGTGATTTGGGTGTGATTTTGGGGTGTTTTAGGGTGTTTTTGGGGTCATTTTGGGTGTTTTTGGGGTCATTTTGGGTGTTTTTGGGTGTTCCTGACCCCTCTGTCCCCCCCAGGTTCTCCAGGCCGATGGGGGCGAGCTGGGGGCCAGCGTCAGCGCGGCCGGGCTGGCCCTGCTGGACGCGGGGTCGGGGGGATTTTGGGGTGTTTCTGGGGTTATTTGGGGTGTTTCTGGGGTTATTTGGGGTGTTTTTAAGGTGTTTTTGGGGTGTTTTGGGTGTCCCTGACCCCTTTTTCCCCCCCAGGTTCTCCAGGCAGACGGTGGCGAGCTGGGGGCCAGCGTCAGCGCGGCCGGGCTGGCCCTGCTGGACGCGGGCGTGGCGCTGCGCGGCGCCGTGGTGGCCGGATCGGCCGGGCTGGCCGAGCCCCCCGCCGGGCCCCCAGTGGCCCTGAGCGACCTGAGCGCGGCCGAGGAGGCGGCCGGCGGCCCCCGGCTGGTGGTGGCCACGGTGGGCGGCGGTGGCCAGCTGGCCCTGTGCCAGCTGAGTGCCCGGCTGCACCAGGACAGGCTGCGGCCGGTGCTGGACGCCGCGCAGGACGCGTGCCGCGCGCTCGGCGCCGTGCTGGACGGCGTGGTGAGGGACAGGCTGCGACGGGACACCGCCATGGAACACTGACCAATGTGGTGGACATCATGGGGACATGGCCATGGAGCACTGACCATCACTGTGGTCATCGTGGTGGCCATCACAGGGACACCGCCATGGAACACTGACCATCACTGTGGTCATCATGGGGACACCGCCATGGAACACTGACCAATGTGGTGGACATCATGGGGACACTGCCATGGAACACTGACCATCATGGTGACCATCACAGGGACACCGCCATGGAACACTGACCATCACTGTGGTCATCGTGGGGACACCGCCATGGAGCACTGACCATCACAGGGACACCGCCATGGAACAGACCATCATGGGACACCGCTATGGAACACTGACCATCACTGTGGTCATCGCCATGGAACACTGACCATCACTGTGGTCATCGTGGGGACACCGCCATGGAACACTGACCATCACTGTGGTCATCGCGGTGGCCATCACAGGGACACCGCCATGGAGTAGTGACCAACGTGGTGACCATCATGGGACACTGCCATGGAGCAGTGACCATCATGGGACACCGCCATGGAGCAGTGACCATCACTGTGGTCATCATGGTGGTCATCATGGGGACATGGCCATGGAGCAGTGACCAACGTGGTGACCATCACTGTGACCATCATGGGACTGCCATGGAGCACTGACCAATGTGGTGACCACCCTGGGACATGGCTATGAAACACTGACCATCACAGGGACCATCATGGTGGCCATCGTGGTGACCGCCCTGGGACACTGCCATGGAACAGTGACCATCACTGTGGTCATCGTGGTGGTCATTGTGGGGACCACCATGGGACACGGCCATGGGGCACTGACTATTGTGGGGACACCGCCATGGGGGAGTGACCATCACTGTGACCATCATGGGGACATGGCCATGGAGGAGTGACCATCACACTGACCACTGTGGTGACGACCATGGGACACCGCCATGGAGCACTGACCATCATGGTGACCATTGTGGGGACACTGCCACGGAGCACTGACCATCATGGTGACCACCCTGGGACACCCCCACGGAGCAGTGACCATCACAGTGACCACCCTGGGACAGTTCCTGACCACAGTGACCACCATGGGACACCACCACAGTGACCACCACAGTGACCACCATGGCCACCATGGGGACAGTTCCTGACCACAGTGACCACCATGGGGACACCACCACAGTGACCACCACAGTGACCATCACAGTGACCATCACAGTGACCATCACAGTGACCACCACAGTGACCACCACAGTGACCACCCTGGGACAGTTCCTGACCACAGTGACCATCATGGGACACCACCACAGTGACCACCACAGTGACCACAGTGACCACCATGGCCACCATGGGGACAGTTCCTGACCACAGTGACCACCATGGGACACCACCACAGGGCAGTGACCACCACAGTGACCATCACGGTGACCATCACGGTGACCATCACGGTGACCACCATGGGACACCACCACGGAGCAGTGACCACCACAGTGACCACCACAGTGACCATCACAGTGACCACCATGGCCATCATGGGGACATTTCCTGACCACAGTGACCACCATGAGCCCATGGCCACAGTGCAGTGACGCTGTACTAACCCTCTGTCCGACTGTCCCTCTGTCCGACTGTCCCTCTGTCCGACTGTCCCTCTGTCCGACTGTCCCCGTGTCCGACTGTCCCCGTGTCTGACTGTCCCCCTGTCCCTCTGTCCCCGTGTCCGACTGTCCCTCTGTCCGACTGTCCCCGTGTCCGACTGTCCCCGTGTCTGACTGTCCCCCTGTCCCTCTGTCCCCGTGTCCGACTGTCCCTCTGTCCGACTGTCCCTCTGTCCGACTGTCCCCGTGTCCGACTGTCCCCGTGTCTGACTGTCCCCCTGTCCCTCTGTCCCCGTGTCCGACTGTCCCTCTGTCCGACTGTCCCTCTGTCCGACTGTCCCCGTGTCCGACTGTCCCCGTGTCTGACTGTCCCCCTGTCCCTCTGTCCCCGTGTCCGACTGTCCCTCTGTCCGACTGTCCCCGTGTCCGACTGTCCCCCTGTCCGACTGTCCCCGTGTCCGACTGTCCCCCTGTCCCTCTGTCCCCGTGTCCGACTGTCCCTCTGTCCGACTGTCCCTCTGTCCGACTGTCCCTCTGTCCGACTGTCCCCGTGTCGAACTGACGCTCTGTCCGACTGTCCCTCTGTCCGACTGTCCCAGCTCCATCCCAATAAACCTGTTGGTGTCACCCCAGTTTGGTGTCACTCTGTGCCTCACCTGGGGGTCACCTGTGTCCCCCCTGTGTCCCCCTGTCCATCCTTCACCCCCTCCTGTCCCTCTCATTGTCCCAACCCCCTTTTTGGGACCCCAAACCCCCTTTTATTGTCCCCAAACACCCATTTTTTGTCCCCAAACACCCATTTTTTGTCCCAAAGCCATTTTTTGTCCCCAAACACCCATTTTTTACCCCCAAACCCCCTTTTTTTGTCCCAAAACCCCCCTATTTCCACACAGACCCCCATTTTCCCCCCCAAAACCCCCTTTTTTTGTCCCCAACCCCCATTTTTACCCCCAACCCCCCTTTTTTGTCCCCAAACCCCCATTTTTCCTCCCAAAACCTCTTTTTTTGGCCCCAAATCCCCCATTTTTCCCCCAAACCCCCATTTTTCCTCCCTTTTTCCCCAAATCCCCCCATTTTCCACCAAACCACCTTTTTTCCCCCCAAAAATCCCCATTTTACCCGTTTAGCCCCCCTTTTTCCCCCCCTTTTCCCCCAAAAAACCCAATTTTTCCCCTTTAACCCCCATTTTTCCTTCCAATCTCCCCCTTTTTCCCTCCCTCAGCCCCTTTATTTCCCCAAATTACCCCATTTTACCCCAAATCCCCCCATTTTCCCCCCAAAAAACCCAATTTTTCCCCTTTAGTCCCCAATTTTTCCCCCCAAACTCCCAGGTTTTCCCTCCCTTGCCCCCTTTATTTCCCCAAATTCCCCCATTTTGCCCCAAAACCCCGTTTTTTCCCCTCAAAAAACCCACATTTTTCCCCCAAAACTCCCTGGTTTTCCCCCCCAAATTCCCCCCTTTTCCCCAAATTCCCCCATTTTACCCCCAAAAAAAACATTTTCCCCCCCAAAAAAACCATTTTTCCCCTTTAACCCCCATTTTTCCCCCAAACTCCCAGGTTTTCCCCCCCTTTCCCCCTTTTTTCCCCAAATCCCCCCATTTTCTCCCCAAACTCCCTTTTTCTCCCCCCAAATTCCCTCATTTTACCCCAAATTCCCCCATTTTTCCCCCTAAAACCCCAATTTTTCCCCTTTATCCCCCATTTTTCCCCCAAACCTCCCTGGTTTTCCCCCCCAAATTCCTCTTTTTTCCCCAAAAAACCCCAATTTTTCCCCTTTTAGCCTCATTTTTCCCCCAAATTCCCCCGTTTTTTGCCCCCTTTACCCCAAATTATCCCCATTATTCCTTTGGCCACGCCCACTCCCCCATTTGGCCACGCCCACTCCCCCATTTGGCCACGCCCACTCTCCATTTGATGACCGCCCGCCGCTTCTCTGGCCACGCCCACTCACCCTATGGCCACGCCCACCGTCCCTTTGGCCACGCCCACTCCCATTGACCACCACTGCCCCTCTGGCCCCGCCCACTGCCCTTTGGCCACGCCCACTCCCATTGACTACCATTGCCCCTTTGGCCACGCCCACTGCCCCTTTGGTTACGCCCACTCCCATTGACTACCATTGCCCCTTTGGCCACGCCCACTGCCCCTTTGGCCACGCCCACTCCCATTGACTACCATTGCACCTTTGGCCACGCCCACCGCCCCTTTGGCCCCGCCCCCCCGCACGGCGCCCCCTGGCGGGGCGGAGCCGCTCGATCGATGTCTCTGCGCTCCGCTCCCCGCCCTGGCCGCGCGCTCCGGCAGCGATTGAGCGGCCTGGCCCTCAGCGCTCCCGCAGGTTTTGGGGGGAATTTTGGGGCAATTTGGGAGAATTTGGGAAAATTTGGGGCAATTTGGGGAATTTGAGGGAGGGTTGGAGGTCCCGGAGGGCACGGGGGAGTGTGGGGCAGGCCTGTGGGGTGCGGGGGAAGCTCGGTGTGGGGGCATTGGGGAAGGGCAAGGACCGGGCCCTGAGGGGGATTTGGGGCTGAGGGGGTGAGGAGGGGGCTGAGGGGGGGGGAGGGGGCTGAGGGGGGATTTGGGGTGAGGAGGGGGCTGAGGGGGGATTTGGGGCTCTGTGAGGTGGGGAGGGGGCTCAGGGGTGGGGAGGGTGCTCGGGGGGGCTCTGTGGGGTGAGGAGGGGACTCGGGGGTCTCTATGGGGTGGGGAGGGGGCTCAAGGGGCTCTGTGGGGTGAGGAGGGGTCTCAGGGGGGCTCAGTGAGGTGGGGAGGGGGCTCAGTGAGGTGGGGAGGGTGCTCGGGGGGGCTCAGTGAGGTGGGGAGGGTGCTCGGGGGGGCTCAGTGAGGTGGGGAGGGGACTCGGGGGTCTCTATGGGGTGGGGAGGGGTCTCAGGGGGGCTCTGTGGGGTGAGGAGGGGTCTCAGGGGGGCTCAGTGAGGTGGGGAGGGGGCTCAAGGGGCTCTGTGGGGTGGGGAAGGGGCTGGGGGGGCTCTGTGGGGCTCAGGGGGCTCAGTGGAGTGGGGAGGGGTCTCAGGGGGCTCTGTGGGGTGGGGAGGGGGCTCAGTGGAGTGGGGAGGGGGATCGGGGGGCTCTGTGGGGCTCAGGGGTCTCTATGGGGTGGGGAAGGGGCTGGGGGGGGCTCTGTGGGGCTCAGGGGGGCTCTGTGGGGTGGGGAGGGGGCTCAGGGGGCTCTGTGGGGCGGGGAGGGGGCTCAGTGGAGTGGGGAAGGGGCTGGGGGGGCTCTGTGGGGCTCAGGGGGGCTCTGTGGGGTGGGGAGGGGGCTCTGTGGGGCTCAGTGAGGTGGGGAGGGGTCTCAGGGGGCTCTGTGGGGTTGGGGAGGGGTCTCTATGGGGTGGGGAGGGGGCTCAAGGGGCTCTATGGGGTGAGGAGGGGTCTCAGGGGGGCTCAGTGAGGTGGGGAGGGGGCTCAGGGGGCTCAGTGAGGTGGGGAGGGGGCTCAGGGGGCTCAGTGAGGTGGGGAGGGGTCTCTATGGGGTCCATGGGGACCCCCCTGACCCCCGGGACCCCCCCCAGGACCCCCCCAGGCCCCCCATGGGGCTGCTGTCGGACCCCCAGTGCCGGCGGGCGCTGGCCCGGCTCGTGCTGCGCCTCAACACCCCCCTCTGGTGAGTGGGGGGCTCGGGGGGTCCCCAAAACCTCCCTGGGGGTCCCCAAAACCTCCCTGGGGGTCCTCAAAAACCTCCCTGGGGGTCCCCAAAACCCCCCTGGGGGTCCCCAACACCCCCCTGAGGTCCTCAACACCCCCCTCTGGTGAGTGGGGGGCTCGGGGGGTCCCCAAAACCCCCCTGGGGTCCCCAAAACCCCCCTGGGGGTCCTCAACACCCCCTGTGGTGAGTGAGGGTCCCCAAAACCTCCCTGGGGGTCCCCAAAACCCCCCTGTGGTGAGTGGGGGGTCCCCAAAACTCCCCTGGGGTCCCCAAAACCCCCCTGGGGTCCTCAACATCCCCCTCTGGTGAGTGGGGGTCCCCAAAACCCCCCTGGGGGTCCCCAAAACCTCCCTGGGGTCCCCAAAACCCCCCTGTGGTGAGTGGGGGTCCCCAAAACCCTTTGCGGTGAGTCCTGGGGGACTTTGGGGGGGCTTGGGGTAATTCTGGGGTGTCAGGGCTGAGTTTGGGGTGTCAATACCGGATTTTAGGGTGCTGATTTCAGATTTTGGGGTGTCAATATCAGATTTTGGGGTGCTGATATCAGATTTTGGGGTGTCAATATCAGATTTTGGGGTGCTGATTTTGGATTTTGGGGTCCCCCCTGCAGTGTCCTGAGTTACCTGTCAGGTGTCACCTGGTTCCTGCTGTTGCCAGCCCTGGCTCCCTGCACGTACCTGTGGGGCTGGGCTGAGTTTGGGGTGTCAGGGCTGGGTTTGGGGTGTCAATATCAGATTTTGGGGTGTCAATATCAGATTTTGGGGTGTCAATATCAGATTTTGGGGTGCTGATATCAGATTTTGGGGTGTCGATATCAGATTTTGGGGTGCTGATATCAGATTTTGGGGTACTGATATCAGATTTTGGGGTGTCAATATCAGATTTTGGGGTGCTGATATCAGATTTTGGGGTGTCAATATCAGATTTTGGGGTGTAGATTTCAGATTTTGGGGTGCTGATTTCAGATTTTGGGGTGTCAATATCAGATTTTGGGGTGCTGATTTCGGTTTTGGGGTGTCCCCCCAGTGTCCTGAGTTACCTGTCAGGTGTCACCTGGTTCCTGCTGCTGCCAGCCCTGGGGTTACCTGTGGGGCTGGGCTGAGTTTGGGGTGTCAGGGGAGATTTTAGGGTGTCAATATCAGATTTTGGGGTGTCAATATCAGATTTTGGGGTGCTGATTTCGGTTTTGGGGTCCCCCCTGCAGTGTCCTGAGTTACCTGTCAGGTGTCACCTGGTTCCTGCTGCTCTCCCTGGGTGTTACCTGTGGGGCTGGGCTGGGTTTGGGGTGTCAGGGGTGATTTTGGGGTGTCAATATCAGATTTTGGGGTGCTGATTTCAGATTTTGGGGTGTCCCTGCAGTGTCCTGAGTTACCTGTCAGGTGTCACCTGGTTCCTGCTGCTGCCAGCCCTGGCTCCCCGCACGTACCTGTCTGAGAACGCCATGGGCTCCACCATGGTGGGGGAGGGCTCCGAGCTCGGCCCCCGCGCCCTCAGCCTGGCCCGGGAGTTCGGGGGGCACAAGAGGAAAGTGGGGTGAGAACGGGGGGATTTGGGGTCTGGGGAGGGGTCTGGGGGTTTGGGGAGGGGGTTTTGGGGTCTGGGATTTGGGGTTTGGGGTTTGGGGAGGGGTCTGGGGTCACACCTGGGGATTTGGGGGGCACAAGAGGAAAGTGGGGTGAGAACTTGGGGGGTTTGGGGTCTGGGGAGGGGTCTGGGGTTTGGGGAGGGGGTTTTGGGTTCTGGGGAGGGGGTTTGGGGTCTGGGATTTGGGATTTGGGGTCTGGGGAGGGGTTTGGGGTCACACCCGGGAGTTCGGGGGGCACAAGAGGAAAGTGGGGTGAGAATGGGGGGGTTTGGGGTCTGGGGAGGGGGTTTGGGGGTCTGGGGTTTGGGGTCTGGGGTCACACCTGGGAGTTCGGGGGGCACAAGAGGAAAGTGGGGTGAGAATGGGGGGGTTTGGGGTCTGGGGAGGGGGTTTGGGGGTCTGGGGTTTGGGGTCTGGGGTCACACCTGGGAGTTTGGGGGGCACAAGAGGAAAGTGGGGTGAGAACGGGGGGATTTGGGGTCTGGGGAGGGGCTTGGGGTCACACCCGGGAGTTTGGGGGGCACAAGAGGAAAGTGGGGTGAGAATTGGGGGATTTGGGGTCTGGGGAGGGGGTTTTGGGGTCGGGGGAGGAGGTTTGGGGTCTGGGGAGGGGTCTGGGGAGATTTTGGGGTTTGGGGAGGGGGTTTGGGGTCACACCCGGGAGTTCGGGGGGCACAAGAGGAAAGTGGGGTGAGAACTGGGGAGCTTTGGGGAGATTTTGGGGTTTGGGGAGGGGGTTTGGGGTCTGGGGAGGGTTTGGGGAGGGGTCTGGGGTCACACCCGGGAGTTCGGGGGGCACAAGAGGAAAGTGGGGTGAGAACTGGGGGGGTTTGGGGAGGGGGATGGTTCAGGGGTTGATTTGGGATAATTTGGGATAATTTGGGATCTCTGGAATTCCCGGAATTCCCAAATTCCGGAGGGATGCCAGTGGAGTGGCTGGAGCACAGCATGTTCCAGCTGGGGCTCCAGGGGTTTGGGATGGATTGGGGTTGATTTGGGGTTCAGGGGATGGTTTGGGATGGATTTGGGATAATTTGGGATAATTTGGGATAATTTGGGATATCCCAATTCCAGAGGGATGCCAGTGGAGTGGCTGGAGCAGACCATGTTCCAGCTGGGGCTCGAGGAGTTTGGGATGGTTTGGGATGGATTTGGGATTCAGGGATGGTTCAGGGGATGGATTTGGGGTTAATTTGGGATAATTTGGGATAATTTGGGATATCCCAATTCCAGAGGGATGCCAGTGGAGTGGCTGGAGCAGACCATGTTCCAGCTGGGGCTCCAGGGGTTTGGGATGGATTTGGGATGGTTTGGGATTGGTTTGGGGTTCAGGGATGGTTCAGGGGATGGTTTGGGATGGGTTTGGGGTTAATTTGGGTTAATTTGGGATAATTTGGGATAATTTGGGATATGCCAATTCCAGAGGGATGCCAGTGGAGTGGCTGGAGCAGACCATGTTCCAGCTGGGGCTCCAGGGGTTTGGGATGGATTTGGAGTTGGTTTGGGATTCAGGGATGGTTCAGGGGATGGTTTGGGATGGTTTGGGGTTAATTTGGGATAATTTGGGATAATTTGGGATAATTTGGGATAATTTGGGATATCCCAATTCCAGAGGGATGCCAGTGGAGTGGCTGGAGCAGACCATGTTCCAGCTGGGGCTCGAGGTCCATCGCCAGCCCTTCACCCGAACCCTGCCCTTCCCTGACGAGGCTCACGAGCGCTACGTACGCAAACTGGGAGAACTGGGGGAACTGGGAGAGCTCAACTGGGCAAACTGGGAGAACTGGGGGAACTGGGAGAGCTCAACTGGGCAAACTGGGAGAACTGGGGGAACTGGGAGAGCTCAACTGGGCAAACTGGGAGAACTGGGGGAACTGGGAGAGCTCAACTGGGCAAACTGGGAGAACTGGGGGAACTGGGAGAGCTCAACTGGGCAAACTGGGAGAACTGGGAGAACTGGGAGAGCTCAACTGGGCAAACTGGGAGAACTGGGGGAACTGGGAGAGCTCAACTGGGCAAACTGGGAGAACTGGGGGAACTGGGAGAGCTCAACTGGGCAAACTGGGAGAACTGGGGGAACTGGGAGAGCTCAACTGGGCAAACTGGGAGAACTGGGGGAACTGGGAGAGCTCAACTGGGCAAACTGGGAGAACTGGGGGAACTGGGAGAGCTCAACTGGGCAAACTGGGAGAACTGGGAGAGCTCAACTGGGCTGAACTGAGCAAACTGGGGGGAACTGGGGGGGCTGGGGGAATGGGGAGGGGCTGGGGGGCACTGAACGTTTTTGGGGCTGTTTTTGGGGTCCCAGTTTGGGTCTGGGGTCCCAGTTTGGATCTGGGGTCTCTCAGTGGGTCCCAGTTTGGGTCTGGGGTCCCCGGGGTGGGTCTGGGGTCCCATTTGGGTCTGGGGTCCCAGTTTGGATCTGGGGTCTCTCTGTGGGTCCCATTTGGGTCTGGGGTCTCTCTGGGGTCTCTCTGGGGTCTCTCTGGGGTCCCGGTTTGGGTCTGGGGTCTCTCTGGGGTCCCATTTGGGTCTGGGGTCTCTCTGGGGTCTCTATTTGGGTCTGGGGTCTCTCTGTGGGTCTGGGGTCTCTGTGTGGATCCCAGTTTGGGTCTGGGGTCTCACTGTGCCCCCTGTTCCCCCAGCTGGTTCGGGGTGTGAATGTTTTTGGGGTGCTCTGAGCCCCCCGCTCCTCCAGCACCGAGGCTCTGCTGCTGCCCTGGGCTCCCATTTGGGTCTGGGGTCTCTCTGGGGTCTCTATTTGGGTCTGGGGTCTCTGTGTAACCCCCCTGTCCCCCCCAGCTGGTTCGGGGTGTGAATGTTTTCGGGGTCCCAGATTGGGTCTGGGGTCTCTCTGTGGTCTCTCAGTGGGTCTGGGGTCTCTCTGGGGTCTCAGTTTGGGTCTGGGGTCTCTCAGTGGGTCTGGGGTCTCTCAGTGGGTCTGGGGTCTCTCAGTGGGTCTGGGGTCTCACTCTGAGCCCCCTGTTCCCCCCAGCTGGTTCGGGGTGTGAACATTTTTGGGGTCCCAGTTTGGGTCTGGGGTCTCTCAGTGGGTCCCATTTGGGTCTGGGGTCTCTCTGGAGTCCCATTTGGGTCTGGGGGCTCACTGTGCCCTGTTTCCCCCCAGCTGGTTCGGGGTGTGAATGTTTTTGGGGTGCTCCGGGCCCCCCGCTCCTCCAGCACCGAGGCTCTGCTGCTGCTCGTGCCCTGCTCCGAGGGCAGCACCAACAACCAGGCCGTGGGGCTACTGCTGGCCCTGGCGGGCTACTGCCGGAGTAAGGGGGCTACTGACCTGGGGAGGGGGCTACTGACATGGGGAGGGGGCTACTGACATGGGGAGGGGGCTACCGACATGGGGAGGGGGCTACTGCTGGCCCTGGCGGGCTACTGCCGGAGTAAGGGGGCTACTGACATGGGGAGGGGGCTACTGACATGGGGAGGGGGCTACTGACATGGGGAGGGGGCTACTGACCTGGGGAGGGGGCTATTGCCGGAGTAAGGGGGCTGCCAACATGGGGAGGGGGCTACTGACATGGGGAGGGGGCTACTGACATGGGGAGGGGGCTACTGCTGGCCCTGGCGGGCTACTGCAGGGGTGAGGGGGCTACTGACATGGGGAGGGGGCTACTGCCGGAGTAAGGGGGCTACTGACCTGGGGAGGGGGCTACCGACATGGGGAGGGGGCTACCGACATGGGGAGGGGGCTACTGACATGGGGAGGGGGCTACTGCCGGAGTAAGGGGGCTACCAACATGGGGAGGGGGCTACTGCTGGCCCTGGCGGGCTACTGCAGGGGTAAGGGGGCTACTGACATGGGGAGGAGGCTACCGACATGGGGAGGGGGCTACTGCAGGGGTGAGGGGGCTACCGACATGGGGAGGGGGCTACTGTTGTTCCATACTGGTCTATACTGGTGTGTACTGGTCCAGGTTAGATTTACTGGGCCATACCGATCTGTACTGGTCCGTACTGGTCTATACTGGTCTGTACTGGTGCATACTGGTCTATACTGGTGCAGGTCAGATTTACTGGGCCATATCGGTCCATACTGGTCCGTACTGGTCCGTAGTGGTCCATACTGGTTCGTACTGGTCCATACTGGTCTGTACTGGTGCAGGTCAGATTTACTGGCCCATACTGGTCCGTACTGGTCCATACTGGTCCATACTGATCTGTACTGGTCCATACTGGTCGGTACTGGTCCATACTGGTCTATACTGGTGCAGGTCAGATTTACTGGCCCGTACTGGTCCGTACTGGTCCGTACTGGTCCATACTGGTCTATACTGGTGCAGGTCAGATTTACTGGCCCATACTGGTCCGTACTGGTCCATACTGGTCTATACTGGTGCAGGTCAGATTTACTGGGCCATATCGGTCCATACTGGTCCATACTGGTCTGTACTGGTCCATACTGGTCCATACTGGTGCAGGTCAGATTTACTGGGCCAAGGACATCATCTTCCTGCTGAGTGACCACGACCTGCTGGGGACACAGGCCTGGCTGGAGGCCTACCATGACCTCAACCTTACTGGTGAGACTGGGAGCACTGGGAGGGACTGGGAGCACTGGGAGGGACTGGGGGAACCTTACTGGGGAGACTGGGAGCACTGGGAGGGACTGGGGAGCCTTACTGGGGAGACTGGGATGGACTGGGAGCACTGGGAGGGACTGGGGAACCTTACTGGGGAGACTGGGAGGGACTGGGAGCACTGGGAGGGACTGGGGAGCCTTACTGGGGAGACTGGGATGGACTGGGAGCACTGGGAGGGACTGGGGAGCCTTACTGGGGAGACTGGGATGGACTGGGAGGGGCTGGGGAACCTTACTGGTGAGACTGGGATGGACTGGGAGCACTGGGAGGGACTGGGGAACCTTACTGGGGAGACTGGGATGGACTGGGAGGGACTGGGGAACCTTACTGGTGAGACTGGGATGGACTGGGAGGGACTGGGGAGCCTTACTGGTGAGACTGGGAGCACTGGGAGGGACTGGGGGAACCTTACTGGGGAGACTGGGATGGACTGGGAGCACTGGGAGGGACTGGGGAACCTTACTGGGGAGACTGGGATGGACTGGGAGCACTGGGAGGGACTGGGGAGCCTTACTGGGGAGACTGGGATGGACTGGGAGCACTGGGAGGGACTGGGGAGCCTTACTGGGGAGACTGGGATGGACTGGGAGGGACTGGGGAACCTTACTGGGGAGACTGGGATGGACTGGGAGGGACTGGGGAACCTTACTGGGGAGACTGGGAGCACTGGGAGAGACTGGGGAGCCTTACTGGGGAGACTGGGATGGATTGGGAGGGACTGGGGAGCCTTACTGGTGAGACTGGGATGGATTGGGAGGGACTGGCATGGACTGGGGAACCTTACTGGGGAGACTGGGAGCACTGGGGAGCCTTACTGGGGAGACTGGGAGCACTGGGAGGGACTGGGATGGACTGGGGAACCTTACTGGTGAGACTGGGAGCACTGGGAGGGACTGGGGAACGATGGGGGGGCTGGGAGAACCTTACTGGGGGGGGACTGGGAGCACTGGGAGGGACTGGGGAGGTCTGGGGAACTTTACTGGTGAGACTGGGAGGGACTGGGGAACCTTACTGGGGAGACTGGGAGCACTGGGAGGGACTGGGGAACCTTACTGGGGAGACTGGGAGGGACTGGGGAACCTTACTGGGGAGACTGGGAGCACTGGGAGGGACTGGGGAACCTTACTGGGGAGACTGGGAGCAACTGGGAGGGACTGGGGAACCTTACTGGGGAGACTGGGATGGGCTGGGATGGACTGGGAGGGGCTGGGGAAACCTTACTGGGGAGACTGGGAGCACTGGGAGGGACTGGGGAGCCTCACTGGTGAGACTGGGAGCACTGGGAGGGACTGGGGAGCCTTACTGGGGAGACTGGGAGCACTGGGAGGGACTGGGAGGGACTGGGGAACCTTACTGGGGAGACTTGGAGCACTGGGAGGGACTGGGGAACCTTACTGGGGAGACTGGGAGCACTGGGGAACCTTACTGGTGAGACTGGGATGGACTGGGAGGGGCTGGGGAACCTTACTGGGGAGACTGGGAGCACTGGGGAACCTTACTGGTGAGACTGGGATGGACTGGGAGCACTGGGAGGGACTGGGGAGCCTTATTGGGGAGACTGGGATGGACTGGGGAACCTTACTGGTGAGACTGGGAGGGACTGGGGAGCCTTACTGGGGAGACTGGGAGCACTGGGAGGGACTGGGGAGCCTTACTGGGGAGACTGGGATGGACTGGGAGGGACTGGGGAACCTTACTGGGGAGACTGGGATGGACTGGGAGCACTGGGAGGGACTGGGGAACCTTACTGGTGAGACTGGGAGCACTGGGAGGGACTGGGGAGCCTTACTGGGGAGACTGGGATGGACTGGGAGGGACTGGGGAACCTTACTGGGGAGACTGGGATGGACTGGGAGCACTGGGAGGGACTGGGGAACCTTACTGGGGAGACTGGGATGGACTGGGAGGGACTGGGGAACCTTACTGGTGAGACTGGGATGGACTGGGAGGGACTGGGGAACCTTACTGGGGAGACTGGGATGGACTGGGAGGGACTGGGGAACCTTACTGGGGAGACTGGGATGGACTGGGAGGGACTGGGGAACCTTACTGGGGAGACTGGGATGGACTGGGAGGGACTGGGGAACCTTACTGGGGAGACTGGGAGCACTGGGAGAGACTGGGGAGCCTTACTGGGGAGACTGGGATGGATTGGGAGGGACTGGGGAGCCTTACTGGTGAGACTGGGATGGATTGGGAGGGACTGGCATGGACTGGGGAACCTTACTGGGGAGACTGGGAGCACTGGGGAGCCTTACTGGGGAGACTGGGAGCACTGGGAGGGACTGGGGAACGATGGGGGGGCTGGGAGAACCTTACTGGGGGGGGACTGGGAGCACTGGGAGGGACTGGGGGAACCTTACTGGGGAGACTGGGAGCACTGGGGAGCCTTACTGGGGAGACTGGGAGCACTGGGAGGGACTGGGGAACCTTACTGGTGAGACTGGGAGCAACTGGGAGGGACTGGGAGGGGCTGGGGGGGTTGGGGGAACCTTACTGGTGTTACTGGTGTTACTGGGAGCACTGGGTGAGTGTTACTGGTGTTACTGGGAGCACTGGGTGAGTGTTACTGGTGTTACTGGGAGCACTGGGTGAGTGTTACTGGTGTTACTGGGAGCACTGGGTGAGTGTTACTGGTGTTACTGGGAGCACTGGGTGAGTGTTACTGGTGTTACTGGTGTTACTGGGAGCACTGGGTGAGTGTTACTGGTGTTACTGGGAGCACTGGGTGAGTGTTACTGGTGTTACTGGTGTTACTGGGTGAGTGTTACTGGTGTTACTGGTGTTACTGGGAGCACTGGGTGAGTGTTACTGGTGTTACTGGGAGCACTGGGTGAGTGTTACTGGTGTTACTGGGAGCACTGGGTGAGTGTTACTGGTGTTACTGGTGTTACTGGGAGCACTGGGTGAGTGTTACTGGTGTTACTGGGAGCACTGGGTGAGTGTTACTGGTGTTACTGGGAGCACTGGGTGAGTGTTACTGGTGTTACTGGTGTTACTGGGAGCACTGGGTGAGTGTTACTGGTGTTACTGGGAGCACTGGGTGAGTGTTACTGGTGTTACTGGTGTTACTGGGAGCACTGGGTGAGTGTTACTGGTGTTACTGGGAGCACTGGGTGGGTGTTACTGGTGTTACTGGTGTTACTGGGTGAGTGTTACTGGTGTTACTGGGAGCACTGGAGTGACCTTGGCTGGAGCTGGGCACGGACTCAGTGACCAGGGGGGGCTCATGGGGTTCCTGTGGTCACTCTGGGGGTCCCGTGGTCACTCTGGGGGTCCCGTGGTCACTCTGGGGGTCCCATGGTCACTCTGGGGGTCACTCTGGGGGTCCCGTGGTCACTCTGGGGGTCACTCTGGGGGTCCTGTGGTCACTCTGGGGGTCCCGTGGCCAGTCTGGGGGTCCCATGGCCATTCTGGGGGTCCCGTGGGGGTCCCGTGGCCATTTTGGGGGTCCTGTGGCCACTTCGGGGGTCCCGTGGGCATTTTGGGCGTCCCATGGGGGTCTCACAGGGGTCCTGTGGTCACTCTGGGGGTCACTCTGGGGGTCCCGTGGTCACTCTGGGGGTCCCATGGGGGTCTCCCGGGGGTCTCCCCCCAGGAATTCACTCCGGGGGTCTCCCAGGCTGGGCTGGCCCTGGAGCTGAGCTCGGACACAGTGACCAGTGGGGATCCCATGGTCACTCTGGGGGTCCTGTGGCCAGTTTAGGGGTCCCATGGCCAGTCTGGGGGTCCTGTGGCCATTCTGGGGGTCCTGTGGTCACTCTGGGGGTCCCATGGTCACTCTGGGGGTCCTGTGGTCACTCTGGGGGTCCTGTGGTCACTCTGGGGGTCACTCTGGGGGTCCCATGGTCACTCTGGGGGTCACTCTGGGGGTCCCGTGGTCACTCTGGGGTTCCTGTGGTCACTCTGGGGGTCCCATGGTCACTCTGGGGGTCCCGTGGTCACTCTGGGGGTCCCGTGGTCACTCTGGGGTTCCTGTGGTCACTCTGGGGGTCCCATGGTCACTCTGGGGGTCCCGTGGTCACTCTGGGGTCCTGTGGTCACTCTGGGGTTCCTGTGGTCACTCTGGGGGTCACTCTGGGGGTCCCGTGGTCACTCTGGGGGTCACTCTGGGGGTCCCGTGGTTACTCTGGGGGTCCCGTGGTCACTCTGGGGGTCCCGTGGTCACTCTGGGGGTCCCGTGGTCACTCTGGGGGTTACTCTGGGGGTCCTGTGGGGGTCCCGTGGCCATTCTGGGGGTCCCGTGGTCACTCTGGGGGTTACTCTGGGGGTCCCGTGGTCACTCTGGGGGTCCCATGGGGGTCACTCTGGGGGTCCCATGGTCACTCTGGGGGTCTCATGGTCACTCTGGGGGTCCCATGGGGGTCACTCTGGCGGTCTCGTGGTCACTCTGGGGGTCCTGTGGCCATTCTGGGGGTCCTGTGGCCAGTCTGGGGGTCCCGTGGTCACTCTGGGGGTCTCTCTGGGGGTCACTCTGGGGGTCTCACCGTGTTCCCCCCCTGCAGGAATTCACTCTGGGGGTCTCTCGGGCCGGGCCGGGGCCATCCAGGCCGCTCTGGCCCTGGAGCTCAGCTCGGACGTGCTGACCAGTGTGGACGTGGGGGTGTCATGGGGGTCCTGTGGTCACTCTGGGGGTCCCATGGTCACTCTGGGGGTCACTCTGGGGGTCCCGTGGTCACTCTGGGGGTCTCTCCCCCTGCAGGGATCAGCTCTGGGGGTCTCTCGGGCCGGGCTGGGGCCATCCAGGCCGCTCTGGCCCTGGAGCTCAGCTCGGACAGTGACCAGTGGGGACATGGGGGTGTCATGGTCACTCTGGGGGTCCCGTGGTCACTCTGGGGGTCCTGTGGTCACTCTGGGGGTCTCTCTCCCCAGGGATCAGCTCTGGGGGTCTCTCGGGCCGGGCTGGGGCCATCCAGGCCGCTCTGGCCCTGGAGCTCAGCTCGGACGTGCTGACCAGTGGGGACATGGGGGTGTCATGGTCACTCTGGTGGTCACTCTGGGGGTCCTGTGGTCACTCTGGGGGTCACTCTGGGGGTCTCTCTCCCCAGGGATCAGCTCTGGGGGTCTCTCGGGCCGGGCTGGGGCCATCCAGGCCGCTCTGGCCCTGGAGCTCAGCTCGGACAGTGACCAGTGTGGACATGGGGGTGTCATGGGGGTCCTGTGGTCACTCTGGGGGTCCTGTGGTCACTCTGGGGGTCACTCTGGGGGTCCTGTGGTCACTCTGGGGGTCACTCTGGGGGTCTCACAGGGGTCTCTCCCCCTCAGGAATTCACTCTGGGGGTCTCTCGGGCCGGGCTGGGGCCATCCAGGCCGCTCTGGCCCTGGAGCTCAGCTCGGACACAGTGACCAGTGTGGACATGGGGGTGTCATGGTCACTCTGGGGGTCCCGTGGTCACTCTGGGGGTCTCACAGGGGTCTCTCCCTGCAGGAATTCACTCTGGGGGTCTCTCGGGCCGGGCTGGGGCCATCCAGGCCGCTCTGGCCCTGGAGCTCAGCTCGGACGTGCTGACCAGCGTGGACATGGGGGTGTCATGGTCACTCTGGGGGTCCCGTGGTCACTCTGGGGGTCCCATGGTCACTCTGGGGGTCACTCTGGGGGTCTCTCCCTGCAGGGATCAGCTCTGGGGGTCTCTCGGGCCGGGCTGGGGCCATCCAGGCCGCTCTGGCCCTGGAGCTCAGCTCGGACACAGTGACCAGTGGGGACATGGGGGTCCTGTGGTCACTCTGGGGGTCCCGTGGTCACTCTGGGGGTCTCACAGGGGTCTCCCCCTGCAGGGATCAGCTCTGGGGGTCTCTCGGGCCGGGCTGGGGCCATCCAGGCCGCTCTGGCCCTGGAGCTCAGCTCGGACGTGCTGACCAGCGTGGATGTGGCCGTGGAGGGTCTCAATGGGCAACTGCCCAACCTGGACCTGCTCAACCTCTTCCACTCCTTCTGCCAGAAGAACGGGCTGCTCTGCACCTTCCAGGGACAGGTGGGGGGCTTTGGGGGGCTTCGGGGGGCTTTGGGGGGCTGCTCTGGGGGTCTGGGGGCTTCGGGGGGCTGCTCTGCACCTTCCAGGGACAGGTGGGGGGCTTTGGGGGGCTGCTCTGGGGGTCTGGGGGCTGCTCTGGGGGTCTGGGGGCTGCTCTGCACCTTCCAGGGACAGGTGGGGGGCTTTGGGGGGCTGCTCTGGGGGTCAGGGGGCTGCTCTGCACCTTCCAGGGACAGGTGGGGGGCTTCGGGGGGTCTGGGGGCTTCTCTGGGGGTCTGGGGGCTGCTCTGCACCTTCCAGGGACAGGTCAGGGTCTGGGGGCTGCTCTGGGGGTCTGGGGGCTGCTCTGCACCTTCCAGGGACAGGTGTGGGTCTGGGGGCTTCGGGGGGCTTCGGGGGGCTTCAGGGGGCTGCTCTGGGGGTCTGGGGGCTGCTCTGGGGGTCTGGGGGCTGCTCTGGGGGTCTGGGGGCTGCTCTGCACCTTCCAGGGACAGGTGGGGGGCTTTGGGGGGCTTTGGGGGGCTGCTCTGGGGGTCTGGGGATACAGGGGGGTCTGGGGGGGTTTGGGGGGTCCTGGGGGTCACTGGGTGGGTTTGGGGGGGTCTGGGGGGTCTGGGGGGTCAGTGGGGGTCTCTGACAGCCCCCTCCCCACAGCTGCCCCCCCCGGAGGGTCCCTCGGGCCCCTCTTTCAGCCACAGCCTGCGGACCCTGGGGCTGGGGGGGGTTTGGGGGTCACAGGGGGGTTTGGGGGGTCTGGGGGGGTCTGGGGGGTCTCTGGGGGTCTCTGACAGCCCCCTCCCCACAGCTGCCCCCCCCTCAGGCCCCTCTTTCAGCCACAGCCTGCGGACCCTGGGGCTGGGGGGGCACAGGGGGGGTCTGGGGGGATTTGGGGGTCACTGGGGGGGTCTGGGGGGTCTCTGGGGGTCTCTGACAGCCCCCTCCCCACAGCTGCCCCCCCCGGAGGGTCCCTCGGGCCCCTCTTTCAGCCACAGCCTGCGGACCCTGGGGCTGGGGGGGGGTTGGGGGTCACTGGGGGGGTTTGGGGGGTCTCTGGGGGGGTTTGGGGGGGCACAGGGGGGTCTGGGGGCTCTGGGGGGTTTGGGGGGTCTCTGGGGGTCTCTAACAGCCCCCTCCCCACAGCTGCCCCCCCCGGAGGGTCCCTCGGGCCCCTCTTTCAGCCACAGCCTGCGGACCCTGGGGCTGATGCTGCTGGGCCAGGCCGGGGGGGCTCCCGGGGGGGCTCACGGGCTCTTCCTGCGCTTCCGCATCGAGGCCCTGACCCTGCGGGGCATCAACAGCTTCCGGCAGCACAAGTTCGACCTGGGGGCTCTGGGCAGGTCAGGGGGGTCCTGGGGGGCATTTGGGGGGTCCTGGGGGGTCTCAGAAGGATTTGGGGGGTCCCAGAGGGGTTTGGGGGGGTCTCAGGGGTCCCTGACCCTGCGGGGCATCAACAGCTTCCGACAGCACAAGTTCGATCTGGGGGCTCTGGGCAGGTATGGGGGGTCCTGGGGGGCATTTGGGGGGTGTTTGGGGGGTCCCTGGGGGGATTTGGGGGGGATTTGGGGGTCCCAGAGGGGTTTGGGGGGGATTTGGGGAGGGTTTGGGGGGGTCTCAGGGGTCCCTGACCCTGCGGGGCATCAACAGCTTCCGGCAGCACAAGTTCGACCTGGGGGCTCTGGGCAGGTATGGGGGGTCCTGGGGGGCATTTGGGGGGTCCCTGGGGGGATTTGAGGGGGATTTGGGGGTCCCTGGGGGTATTTGGGGGGTCCCTGGGGGGATTTGGGGGTGATTTGGGGGTCCCAGGGGGGGTTTGGGGTCCCTGACCCTGCGGGGCATCAACAGCTTCTGGCAGCACAAGTTCGACCTGGGGGCTCTGGGAAGGTCAGGGGGGGATTTGGGGGGTCCTGGAGGGTCCTGGGGGGATTTGGGGGGTCCCTGGGGGGATTTGGGGAGGGTTTGGGGGTCCCTGGGGGGGATTTGGGTGGTATTTGGGGGTCCCAGGGGGGGTTTGGGGGGTCTCAGGGGTCCCTGACCCTGCGGGACATCAACAGCTTACAGCAGCACAAGTTCAATTTGGGGGCCCTGGGCAGGTCAGGGGGGGGTCCTGGGGGGGATTTGGGGGGTCCCAGAGGGGTTTGGGGGGGATTTGGGGGGTCCCTGGGGGGGTTTGGGGGGGATTTGGGGGGTCCTGGGGGGTTTTGGGGGTCCTGGGGGGATTTTGAGGGTCCTGGGGGGGGTCCCAGGGGGGATTTGGGGAGATTTGGGGGGATTTGGGAGGGGTTTGGGGGGCATTTGGGGGTCCTGGATGGGGTCTGGGGTATTTTGAGGGTTTTGGGGTATTTGGGGTGGTTTTTGAGGTGTTTTTGGGGTATTTTGAGGGTTTTGTGGTGTTTTTGGGGGTGTTTTGGGGTTTTTTTGGGTTATTTGGAGGTTCCTGGATGGGTTTTGGGATATTTGAGGTGTTTTTGGGGTGTTTTTGAGGGTTTTGGGGTGTTTTGAGGGTGTTTTTGGGGTGTTTTTGGGGTGTTTTTGGCTTATTTGGAGGTTCCTGGATAGATTTTGGGGTGTTCTTGGGGTATTTGGGGTGTTTGGGGGTGTTTCTGGTTTATTTTGAGAGTTTTGGGGTGTTTTGGGGGCATTTTCAGTGGTTTTGGGGTGTTTTGAGGTTCCTAGATGAATTTTGGGGTGGTTTTGGGATATTTTGGTTGGTTTTGGGGCATTTTCGGTGTTTTTGGGGTGTTTTTGGGGTGTTTTTGGGGTGTTTTTGGGTTATTTGGAGGTTCCTGGATGGGTTTTGGGGTGGTTTTGGGGGTATTTGGGGTGTTTTGGGGTTGTTTTGGGGTGTTTTTGGGTTATTTTGAGGTTCCTAGATGGATTTTGGGGTATTTGGGGCGGTTTTGAGGTGGCTTTGGGGTGTTTTTGGGGTATTTTGAGGTTCCTAGATGGATTTTGGGGTGTTTTTAGGTTATTTTGAGGGTTTTGAGGTGTTTTTGGGGTGTTTTTAGGTTATTTTGAGGGTTTTGGGGGTATTTTGAGGGTTTTGGGGTGTTTTTGGGGTGTTTTTGGGTTATTTGGAGGTTCCTGGATGGATTTTGGGGTGGTTTTGGGATATTTTGGGTGATTTTGGGGTGTTTTTAGGTTATTTTGAGGGTTTTGAGGTGGTTTTGGGGTGTTTTTGGGTTATTTTGAGGTTCCTGGATGGATTTTGGGGTGGTTTTGGGATATTTTGGGTGATTTTGGGGTGTTTTTAGGTTATTTTGAGAGTTTTGAGGTGTTTTTGGGGTGTTTTTGGGTCATTTGGAGGTTCCTGGATGGGCTTTGGGGTTTTGAGGGTGTTTTGAGGGTGTTTTGAGGGTGTTTTTGGGGTGTTTTTGGGTCATTTTGAGGTTCCTGGATGGATTTCGTGATCTCTCCCAGGGAAGCATTCCCTGACCTCTCCCCTGACCCCACCCCCTCTCCAGAGAACATTCCAGAAGGGGCTCCCTGTGCGGGGTCAGGGGGGATCCCAGGGGGTTCCCCCGGATTTGGGGAGGGGTCTGGGCGCCCCTGAGCCCCCTCCCCACGCAGGACCCTGGAGGGAATGTTCCGGAAGCTGAACAATCTCCTGGAGCGGCTGCACCAATCCTATTTCCTGTACCTGCTGCCGTCCCTGGCGCGCTTCGTCTCCATCGGCTCCTACGCGCCCGCCCTGGGGCTGCTGCTGCTCGTGCTGGCCCTCAGGATATCCGGGGTGAAAATGGGGTGAAAACGGGGGAAAACGGGAAAAAACGGGGAAAAAACGGGGAGAAACGGTGAAAAAATGGTGAAAAATGGTGAAAAAATGGGGAAAAACGGGGCAAAAAATGGGGATTTGGGAGGGGAAAATGTGTTCTCACCCTGGGGCTGCTGCTGCTCGTGCTGGCACTCAGGATATCCGGGGTGAAAATGGGGTGAAAACGGGGGAAAACGGGAAAAAATGGGGAAAAAACGGGGAGAAACGGTGAAAAAATGGTGAAAAATGGGGAAAAAATGGGGAAAAAATGGAGAAAAACGGTGAAAAAATGGGGATTTGGGAGGGGAAAATGTGTGCCCACCCTGGGGCTGCTGCTGCTCGTGCTGGCACTCAGGATATCCGGGGTGAAAATGGGGTGAAAACGGGGGAAAACGGGAAAAAATGGGGAAAAAACGGGGAGAAACGGTGAAAAAACGGCCAAAAACGGTGAAAAAATGGCCAAAAACGGTGAAAAAATGGGGATTTGGGAGGGGAAAATGTGTGCCCACCCTGGGGCTGCTGCTGCTCGTGCTGGCACTCAGGATATCCGGGGTGAAAATGGGGTGAAAACGGGGGGAAACGGGAAAAAATGGGGTGAAACGGTGAAAAAACGGCCAAAAACGGTGAAAAAATGGAGAAAAATGGGGAAAAAATGGGGATTTGGGAGGGGAAAATGTGTGCCCGCCCTGGGGCTGCTGCTGCTCGTGCTGGCACTCAGGATATCCGGGGAAAATGGGGTGAAAACGGGGGAAAACGGGAAAAATGGGGAAAAATGGGGAAAAAACGGGGAGAAACGGTGAAAAAACGGGGAAAATCGGTGGAAAAATGGCCAAAAAGAGTGAAAAAATGGGGAAAAAATGGCCAAAAACGGGTGAAAAATGGGGATTTGGGAGGGGAAAATGTGTGCCCGCCCTGGGGCTGCTGCTGCTCGTGCTGGCACTCAGGATATCCGGGGTGAAAATGGGGTGAAAACGGGGGAAAACGGGAAAAAATGGGGAAAAATGGGGAAAAAATGGCCAAAAACGGTGAAAAAATGGCCAAAAACGGTGAAAAAATGGGGGAAAATGGGGGTTTGTTTGTGCCCACCCTGGGGCTGCTGCTGCTCGTGCTGGCCCTCAGGATATCCCGGGAAATGGGGTGAAAACGGGGGAAAACGGGAAAAAACGGGGAGAAATGGTGAAAAAATGGTGAAAAATGGTGAAAAAATGGGGAAAAAATAGCCAAAAACGGTGAAAAAATGGGGAAAAACAGGGAAAAAATAGGGGAAAATGGGGAAAAATGGGGGCTTGTTTGTGCCCACCCTGGGGCTGCTGCTGCTCGTGCTGGCCCTCAGGATATCCCGGGAAAATGGGGGAAAATGGGAAAAAATGGGGAAAAATGGTGAAAAAATGGTGAGAAAATGGCCAAAAACGGTGAAAAAATGGCCAAAAACAGTGGAAAAAATGGGGGAAAAACAGGCAAAAAATGGGGATTTGGGAGGGGAAAATGTGTGCCCGCCCTGGGGCTGCTGCTGCTCGTGCTGGCACTCAGGATATCCAGGGTGAAAATGGGGGGAAAACGGGGGAAAATGGGAAAAAATGGGGAAAAACGGTGGAAAAATGGAGAAAAACGGTGAAAAAATGGAGAAAAACGGGCAAAAAATGGGGATTTGGGAGGGGAAAATGTGTGCCCACCCTGGGGCTGCTGCTGCTCGTGCTGGCACTCAGGATATCCGGGGAAAATGGGGTGAAAACGGGGGAAAACGGGAAAAATGGGGAAAAATGGGGAAAAAACGGGGAGAAACGGTGAAAAAACGGGGAAAATCGGTGGAAAAATGGCCAAAAAGAGTGAAAAAATGGGGAAAAAATGGCCAAAAACGGGTGAAAAATGGGGATTTGGGAGGAGAAAATGTGTGCTCGCCCTGGGGCTGCTGCTGCTCGTGCTGGCACTCAGGATATCCGGGGTGAAAATGGGGTGAAAACGGGGGAAAACGGGAAAAAATGGGGAAAAAACGGGGAGAAATGGTGAAAAAACGGGGAAAATCGGTGGAAAAATGGCCAAAAATGGTGAAAAAATGGGGTAAAAATGGGCAAAAATGGGGGAAAATGGGGCAAAAATGGGGAAAAATGGGGAAAAAATGGGGAAAAAATGGCCAAAAACGGTGAAAAAATGGGGAAAAACAGGGGAAAAATGGTGAAAAAATGGGGAAAAAATGGGGGTTTGTCTGTGCCCGCCCTGGGGCTGCTGCTGCTCGTGCTGGCCCTCAGGATATCCCGGGAAAATGGGGTGAAAACGGGGGAAAACAGGAAAAAATGGGGAAAAAACGGGGAGAAACGGTGAAAAAACGGGGAAAATCGGTGGAAAAATGGTGAAAAACAGTGAAAAAACGGCCAAAAACAGTGAAAAAATGGGGAAAAACAGGGAAAAAATGGGGGAAAATGGGGAAAAACGGTGAAAAAACGGCCAAAAACGGTGAAAAAATGGGGAAAAATGGGGGTTTGTTTGTGCCCACCCTGGGGCTGCTGCTGCTCGTGCTGGCCCTCAGGATATCCCGGGAAATGGGGTGAAAACGGGGGAAAATGGGAAAAAATGGGGAAAAAACGGGGAGAAACGGTGAAAAAACAGCCAAAAACGGTGAAAAAACAGCCAAAAACGGTGAAAAAATGGAGAAAAACAGGGAAAAAATGGGGGAAAATGGGGAAAAACGGTGAAAAAACGGCCAAAAACGGTGAAAAAATGGGGAAAAATGGGGGAAAAATGGGGGAAAATGGGGGAAAATGGGGGTTTGTTTGTGCCCGCCCTGGGGCTGCTGCTGCTCGTGCTGGCACTCAGGATATCCCGGGAAATGGGGTGAAAACGGGGGAAAACGGGAAAAATGGGGAGAAATGGTGAAAAAATGGAGAAAAACGGTGAAAAAATGGCCAAAAACGGTGAAAAAATGGGAAAAAACAGGGAAAAAATGGGGAAAAACAGGGAAAAAATGGGGAAAAACAGCCAAAAATGGGGAAAAAATGGCCAAAAATGGGGAAAAATTTGGGTTTGGGGGATGAAAATGGGGGGAAATGGGGTGAAAATGGGGGTCTGGGGGTGAAAATGGGGGTCTGGGGGGGTCTGGGGGGGTGTCCGGGGGTCTCTGGGGGGGTCTGGGGGGGTGTCCGGGGGTCTCTGGGGGGGTCTGGGGGGGTGTCCGGGGGTCTGGGGGGGTCTGGGGGGGTGTCCGGGGGTCTCTGGGGGGGTCTCTGGGGGGGTCTGGGGGCTCTGGGGGGGTCTGGGGGGGTCTGGGGGGGTGTCCGGGGGTCTCTGGGGGTGTCCGGGGGTCTCTGGGGGGGTCTGGGGGGGTGTCCGGGGGTCTCTGGGGGGGTCTGGGGGGGTGTCCGGGGGTCTGGGGGGGTCTGGGGGGGTGTCCGGGGGTCTCTGGGGGGGTCTGGGGGGGTGTCCGAGGGTCTCTGGGGGGGTCTGGGGGGGTGTCCGGGGGTCTCTGGGGGTCCCGGCGCTTTCCTTGACCCCTCCCCCACGCCCTGGACCTGTGGATGCGGCTGAGCCGGAGCGAGGAGGGGGATGGGGACCCCCCGGCTGGGGAGGTGAGGAGACCCCAGACCCACCCTGGAACCCCCCCCTGGGACCCCAGACCCACCCTGGGACCCCCACCCTGACCCCAGACCCACCCTGGGACCCCCACCCTGACCCCAGAGCCACCCTGGGACCCCCTGGGACCCCAGACCCACCCTGGGACCCCCTGGGACCCCCACCCTGACCCCAGACCCACCCTGGGACCCCCACCCTGACCCCAGACCCACCCTGGGACCCCCACCCTGACCCCAGACCCACCCTGGGACCCCCACCCTGACCCCAGACCCACCCTGGGACCCCCTGGGACCCCAGACCCACCCTGGGACCCTCACCCTGACCCCAGACCCACCCTGGGACCCCAATTCTGACCCCAGACCCACCCTGGGACCCCCTGGGACCCCCTGAGACCCCCATTGTGACCCCTGGGATGCCCTGGGACCCCAATCCTGACCCCTGGGACCCCAATTCTGACCTCAAACCCACCCTGGGAACCCCTGGGACCCCCTGGGACCCCAATCCTGACCCCAGGACCCCCATTCTGACCCCTGGGACCCCCATTGTCACCCCTGGGACCCCCAATCCTGACCTCAAACCCACCTTGGGACCCCCTGGGACCCCCTGAGACCCCCATTGTGACCCCTGGGATGCCCTGGGACCTCCACCCTGACCCCTGGGACCCCAATTCTGAGCCCTGGGACCCCCTGGGACCCCCACCCTGACCCCCATTTTCCCCCCCAGCCCCGTGGGGGGTGTCTGTGGCTGGTGCCCCCCGTGCTGGTGTCGGGGGCAGCGGGGGCTGCCCTGGGACCCCCTGGGACCCCCTGGGACCCCCAACCTGACCCCTGGGACCCCCAGGATCCCCAACCTGACCCAAATTCTGACCCCTGGGACCCCCTGGGATCCCCACCCTGACCTCAAACCCACCCTGGGACCTCCTGGGACCCCCTGAGACCCCAATTGTGACCCCTGGGATCCCCACCCTGACCTCAAACCCACCTTGGGACCCCCTGGGACCCCCTGAAACCCCCATTGTGACACCTGGGACCCCCTGGGACCCCCTGGGACCCCAATTCTGACCCCTGGGATCCCCACCCTGACCTCAAACCCACCTTGGGACCCCCTGGGACCCCCTGAAACCCCCATTGTGACCCCTGGGACCCCCTGGGACCCCAATTCTGACCCCAGGACCCCCATTCTGACCCCTGGGACCCCCAATCCTGACCTCAAACCCACCCTGGGACCCCCTGGGACCCCCTGGGACCCCCTGAGACCCCAATCCTGATCTCTGGGACCCCCACCCTGACCCCAATTGTTCTCTGTGTGCCCCCCAGCCCCGTGGGGGGTGTCTGTGGCTGGTGCCCCCCGTGCTGGTGTCGGGGGCAGCGGGGGCTGCCCTGCACCCCCTGGGACCCCCTGGGACCCCCTGGGACCCCCATTGTGATACCTGGGATGCCCTGGGACCCCAATTCTGACCCCAGACCCACCCTGGGACCCCATGGGACCCCCACCCTGGCCCCTGGGACCCCCAGGACCCCCATTCTGATCCTCTGGGACCCCTGGGATCCCCACCCTGACCTCAAACCCACCCTGGGACCTCCTGGGACCCCCTGGGACCCTCATTGTGACCCCTGGGATGCCCTGGGACCTCCACCCTGACCCCTGGGACCCCCATTGTGACCCCTGGGATGCCCTGGGACCCCCACCCTGACCCCTGGGACCCCAATTCTGAGCCCTGGGACCCCCTGGGACCCCCACCCTGACCCCCATTTTTCCCCCCCAGCCCCGTGGGGGGTGTCTGTGGCTGGTGCCCCCCGTGCTGGTGTCGGGGGCAGCGGGGGCTGCCCTGCACCTGCTGGGACCCCCTGGGACCCCCTGGGACCCCCATTGTGACCCCTGGGACCCCCAGCCTGACCCCTGGGACCCCCAGGACCCCCATTCTGATCCTCTGGGACCCCTGGGACCCCCTGGGACCCCCTGGGACCCCCAGGACCCCCATTCTGACCCCTGGGACCCCTGGGATCCCCACCCTGACCTCAAACCCACTCTGGGACCTCCTGGGACCCCCTGAGACCCCAATCCTGACCCCTGGGACCCAAATCCTGACCTCAAACCCACCTTGGGACCCCCTGGGACCCCCTGAAACCCCCATTGTGACCCCTGGGACCCCCTGGGACCCCCTGGGACCCCAATTCTGACCCCAGGGACCCCCACCCTGACCCCTGGGACCCCCAATCCTGACCTCAAACCCACCCTGGGACCTTCTGAGACCCCAATTCTGACCCCTGGGACCCCCTGGGACCCTCTGGGACCCTCATTGGGACCCCCACCCTGACCCCTGGGACCCCCTGCGACCCTCATTGTGACCCCTGGGACCCCCAATCCTGACCTCAAACCCACCCTGGGACCCCCTGAGACCCCAATCCTGACCCCTGAGACCCCAATCCTGACCCCAATTGTTCTCTCTGTGCCCCCCAGCCCCGTGGGGGGTGTCTGTGGCTGGTGCCCCCCGTGCTGGTGTCGGGGGCAGCGGGGGCTGCCCTGCACCCCCTGGGACCCCCTGGGACCCCCATTGTGACCCTTGGGACCCCTGGGATCCCCACCCTGACCTCAAACCCACTCTGGGACCTCCTGGGACCCCCTGAGACCCCAATTCTGACCCCTGGGACCCAAATCCTGACCTCAAACCCACCTTGGGACCCCCTGGGACCCCCTGGGACCCCCATTGTGACCCCTGGGACCCCCTGGGACCCCAATCCTGACCCCAATTCTGACCCCTGGGACCCCCACCCTGACCCCTGGGACCCCCAATCCTGACCTCAAACCTACCCTGGGACCTTCTGAGACCCCAATTCTGACCCCTGGGACCCCCTGGGACCCTCTGGGACCCTCATTGGGACCCCCACCCTGACCCCTGGGACCCCCTGCGACCCTCATTGTGACCCCTGGGACCCCCAATCCTGACCTCAAACCCACCCTGGGACCCCCTGAGACCCCAATTCTGACCCCTGGGACCCCAATCCTGACCCCAATTGTTCTCTGTGTGCCCCCCAGCCCCGTGGGGGGTGTCTGTGGCTGGTGCCCCCCGTGCTGGTGTCGGGGGCAGCGGGGGCTGCCCTGCACCTGCTCCCGGTTCGGGGTCAGGCCGTGGCCACCCAGCACTTCCCGGTGGGCGAGGCCGAGGCTGTGGTGCTGGCCCTGATCGGGATCTACGTGGCTGGGATGGCCCTGCCCCACAGCACACACAGGTAATGGGGCTGGGGGCTTCAAATGGGCTTCAAATGGGGGCTGGGGGCTGTAAATGGGGCTGGGGTCTGTAAATGGGGTCTGTAAATGGGTCTGGGGTCTGTAAATGGGGGCTGTAAATGGGTCTGGGGTCTGTAAATGGGGCTGGGGGCTGGCCCTGATCGGGATCTACGTGGCTGGGATGGCCCTGCCCCACAGCACACACAGGTAATGGGGCTGGGGGCTTCAAATGGGCTTCAAATGGGGGCTGGGGGCTTCAAATGGGGGTCTGGGGTCTGTAAATGGGGCTGGGGGCTGTAAATGGGGCTGGGGGCTGTAAATGGGGTCTGTAAATGGGGTCTGTAAATGGGGCTGGGGTCTGGCCCTGATCGGGATCTACGTGGCTGGGATGGCCCTGCCCCACAGCACACACAGGTAATGGGGCTGGGGGCTTCAAATGGGGTCTGGGGGCTGTAAATGGGGGGCTGGGAGCTTCAAATGGGGTCTGGGGGCTGTAAATGGGGTCTGGGCTCTGTAAATGGGGCTGGGGGCTTCAAATGGGGCTGGGGGCTTCAAATGGGGGCTGGGGTCTGTAAATGGGGTCTGTAAATGGGGCTGGGGGCTGTAAATGGGGCTGGGGGCTGTAAATGGGGCTGGGGTCTGTAAATGGGTCTGGGGGCTGTGAATGGGGGCTGTAAATGGGGTCTGGGGGCTGTAAATGGGGCTGGGGTCTGTAAATGGGGCTGGGGTCTGTAAATGGGGCTGGGGTCTGTAAATGGGGTCTGTAAATGGGGTCTGGGGGCTGTAAATGGGGCTGGGGGCTGTAAATGGGGCTGGGGTCTGTAAATGGGTCTGGGGGCTGTAAATGGGTCTGGGGGCTGTAAATGGGGCTGGGGTCTGTAAATGGGGCTGGGGGCTGTAAATGGGGCTGGGGTCTGTAAATGGGGCTGGGGTCTGTAAATGGGGCTGGGGGCTGTAAATGGGGTCTGTAAATGGGTCTGGGGGCTGTAAATGGGGCTGGGGTCTGTAAATGGGTCTGGGGGCTGTAAATGGGTCTGGGGGCTGTAAATGGGGCTGGGGTCTGGCCCTGATCGGGATCTACGTGGCTGGGATGGCCCTGCCCCACAGCACACACAGGTAATGGGGCTGGGGGCTTCAAATGGGGGCTGGGGGCTTCAAATGGGGGCTGGGGGCTTCAAATGGGGGCTGGGGGCTGTAAATGGGGGTCTGGGGGCTTCAAATGGGGTCTGGGGGCTGTAAATGGGGTCTGTAAATGGGGCTGGGGTCTGTAAATGGGGCTGGGGTCTGTAAATGGGGTCTGTAAATGGGGCTGGGGTCTGTAAATGGGGTCTGTAAATGGGGCTGGGGGCTGTAAATGGGGTCTGTAAATGGGTCTGGGGTCTGTAAATGGGTCTGGGGGCTGTGAATGGGGCTGGGGTCTGTGAATGGGGGCTGTAAATGGGGCTGGGGTCTGTAAATGGGGCTGGGGGCTGTAAATGGGGCTGGGGTCTGTAAATGGGGCTGGGGGCTGTAAATGGGTCTGGGGTCTGTAAATGGGGTCTGTAAATGGGGCTGGGGTCTGTAAATGGGTCTGGGGGCTGTAAATGGGGTCTGTGAATGGGGCTGGGGGCTGTAAATGGGTCTGGGGTCTGTAAATAGGGTCTGTGAATGGGGCTGGGGGCTGTAAATGGGTCTGGGGTCTGTAAATAGGGTCTGTAAATGGGTCTGGGGTCTGTAAATGGGTCTGGGGGCTGTAAATGGGGCTGGGGTCTGTAAATGGGTCTGGGGGCTGTGAATGGGGCTGGGGGCTGTAAATGGGTCTGGGGTCTGTAAATGGGGCTGGGGTCTGTGAATGGGGGCTGGGGGCTGTAAATGGGTCTGGGGGCTGTAAATGGGGTCTGTAAATGGGGTCTGTAAATGGGGCTGGGGTCTGTAAATGGGGTCTGGGGGCTGTAAATGGGGCTGGGGGCTGTAAATGGGTCTGGGGTCTGTAAATGGGGCTGGGGTCTGTAAATGGGGGCTGTAAATGGGTCTGGGGTCTGTAAATGGGTCTGGGGGCTGTAAATGGGTCTGGGGTCTGTAAATGGGGCTGGGGTCCCTAAGGGGGGTTTCAGTTGGTGGGGTTGAGGTCAGTGGTCACTCAGGGTCACTCAGTGGTCACTCAGGGTCACTCAGTGGTCAGTGGTCACTCTCCCCCCAGAGCCCTGTCCGGAGGTGGTCAGCGGGCCTGGATGACCCTCAAGCTGCTGGGGTGGGGTCAGTGGGGTCAGTGGGGTCAGTGGTCAGTGTGGTCAGTGGTCAGTGGGGTCAGTGGGGTCAGTGGTCACTCAGGGTCACTCAGTGGGGTCAGTGGTCAGTCAGTGGTCACTCAGTGGTCACTCTGTGTCCCCCCAGGGCCCTGTCTGGAGGTGGTCAGCGGGCCTGGATGACCCTCAAGCTGCTGGGGTGGGGTCAGTGGGGTCAGTGGGGTCAGTGGTCAGTGGTCACTCAGGGTCACTCAGGGTCACTCAGTGGTCACTCAGTGGTCACTCTGTGTCCCCCCAGGGCTCTGTCCGGAGGTGGTCAGCGGGCCTGGATGACCCTCAAGCTGCTGGGGTGGGGTCAGTGGGGTCAGTGGTCAGTGGGGTCAGTGGTCAGTGGTCACTCAGGGTCACTCAGTGGGGTCAGTGGTCAGTGGTCACTCTGTGTCCATCCAGGGCCCTGTCCGGAGGTGGTCAGCGGGCCTGGATGACCCTCAAGCTGCTGGGGTGGGGTCAGTGGGGTCAGTGGTCACTCAGTGGTCACTCAGGGTCACTCAGTGGGGTCAGTGGTCACTCAGGGTCACTCTGTGGTCACTCAGTGGTCACTCAGTGGTCACTCAGGGTCACTCAGTGGTCACTCTGTGTCCATCCAGGGCTCTGTCCGGAGGTGGTCAGCGGGCCTGGATGACCCTCAAGGTGCTGGGGTGGGGTCAGTGGGGTCAGTGGTCAGTGGGGTCAGTGGTCAGTGGGGTCAGTGGTCAGTGGTCACTCAGTGGGGTCAGTGGGGTCAGTGGTCACTCAGTGGTCACTCAGGGTCACTCAGTGGTCACTCTGTGTCCATCCAGAGCCCTGTCCGGAGGTGGTCAGCGGGCCTGGATGACCCTCAAGCTGCTGGGGTGGGGTCAGTGGGGTCAGTGGTGTCAGTGGTCACTCTGGGGTCAGTGGTCAGTGGTCACTCTCCCCCCAGAGCCCTGTCCGGAGGTGGTCAGCGGGCCTGGATGACCCTCAAGCTGCTGGCCCTGCTGGCCCTGGCTCTGCTCCTCACCTGCCTGGCCCTGCTCAACTTCTCCCTCGGCTTCCTCCTGGGGGTGACGCTCGTGCCCCCCGCGGCCGCTGTGAGACCTGGGGGGAACAGGTGAGTGACACACCTGGGGACAGGTGACACACCTGGATACACCTGGGGACACCTGGGGACACACCTGGGCTTCCTCCTGGGGGTCACCCTCGTGCCCCCCGCGGCCGCTGTGAGACCTGGGGGGAACAGGTGAGTGACACACCTGGGACAGGTGAGGGACACCTGGGGACACCTGGGGACACCTGGGGACAGGTGACACACCTGGGGACACCTGGGGACACCTGGGGACACACCTGGGGACACCTGGGGACAGGTGACACACCTGGGGACACCTGGGGACACCTGGGGACACACCTGGGGACACCTGGGGACAGGTGTCACACCTGGGGACACACCTGGGGACACACCTGGGACAAGTGAGAGACACCTGGGGACACACCTGGGGACACACCTGGGACAAGTGAGAGACACCTGGGGACACCTGGGGACACCTGGGGACACACCTGGGGACACCTGGGGACACACCTGGGGACACACCTGGTGTTCTCTGACCCCCTCTCCCCACCCCAGGTTACCCCTGGCTGTTCTCCTGTTGCTGACATCCCCGGGTGTGTCGCTGTTCCTGGCTGTGCTCCTGGAGCGGGAGCTGCTGGGGGGTCTCAGGGTGTTCTCAGGGTGTTCTCAGGGTGTTCAGGGGGGTCTCAGGTGTTCTCTGACCCCCTCTCCCCACCCCAGGTTACCCCTGGCCGTTCTCCTGTTGCTGACATCCCCGGGTGTGTCGCTGTTCCTGGCTGTGCTCCTGGAGCGGGAGCTGCTGGGGGGTCTCAGGGGTCTCAGGGTGTTCTGGGGGTGTTCAGGGTGTTCTCAGGGTGTTCAGGGTGTTCTGGGGGTGTTCCAGGTGGTCTCAGGGTGTTCCCTGACCCCCTCTCCCCACCCCAGGTTACCCCTGGCTGTTCTCCTGTTGCTGACATCCCCGGGTGTGTCGCTGTTCCTGGCTGTGCTCCTGGAGCGGGAGCTGCTGGGGGGTCTCAGGGTGTCAGGGTGTTCTGGGGGTGTTCCAGGTGGTCTCAGGGTGTTCTGGGTGTTCTGGGGGTGTTCCAGGTGTTCTCAGGGTGTTCTCTGACCCCCTCTCCCCACCCCAGGTTACCCCTGGCTGTTCTCCTGTTGCTGACATCCCCTGGAGTCTCCCTGTTCCTGGCTGTGCTCCTGGAGCGGGAGCTGCTGGGGAGTGTCAGGGTGTTCTGGGTGTTCTCAGGGTGTTCAGGGTGTTCTGGGGGTGGTCTGGGTGGTCTCAGGGGGTCTCTGACCCCCTCTCCCCCCCCCAGGTTACCCCTGGCCGTGCTGTTGTTGCTGACATCCCCTGGAGTCTCTCTGTTCCTGGCTGTGCTCCTGGAGCGGGAGCTGCTGGAGGCGCCGGCGGCTCTGGGCGAGGCCTGGCAGCGATTCCTGGGGGCTCTGGGCCAGGGGCTGCTCCAGGAGCACCTGCACGGAGCCCACCTGAGCCCCCTCCTCACCCTGGGGGCCTACCCCTGCTGGCTGCTGCTCTGGAACGTGCTCTTCTGGAAGTGATGGACGGACAGACGGACAGACAGACCCCACCTGAACCCACCTGAATCCACCTGAACCCACCTGAACCCACCTGAGCCCCCTCCTCACCCTGGGAGCCTACCCCTGCTGGCTGCTGCTCTGGAACGTGCTCTTCTGGAAGTGATGGACACACGGACACGGGATGGACACACAGACACCTCACAGACCCCACCTGAACCCACCTGAACCCACCTGAACCCACCTGAGCCCACCTGAGCCCACCTGAGCCCACCTGAGCCCCCTCCTCACCCTGGGGGCCTACCCCTGCTGGCTGCTGCTCTGGAATGTTCTGTTCTGGAAATGATGGACGGACAGACGGACACACGGACACAGCACAAACCCCACCTGATCCCACCTGAACCCACCTGATCCCACCTGAGCTCACCTGAGCCCACCTGAGCCCCCTCCTCACCCTGGGAGCCCACCCCTGCTGGCTGCTGCTCTGGAACGTTCTGTTCTGGAAATGACAGACGGACACACGGACACGGGATGGACACACGGACACCTCACAGACCCCACCTGATCCCACCTGAGCCCACCTGAACCCACCTGAACTCACCTGAGCCCCCTCCTCACCCTGGGGCCTACCCCTGCTGGCTGCTGCTCTGGAACGTGCTCTTCTGGAAATGACAGACGGACACACGGACACACGGACACGGGATGGACACACAGACACACGGACAGATGGACACCGGACGGACACACGGACACGGCACAGACACACGGACACACAGCACAGACACACGGACAGATGGACATGGGACGGACACACGGACACACGGGAGGGACACACAGACACGCGGACATGAGATGGACACACGGACACAGGATGGACACATGGCACAGACACACAGACACAGCACGGACACACGGACACACGGACATGAGATGGACACACGGACAGATGTCCAGCAGGGACAGACCCACGGACAGACGCCCCCAGGACAGCGACAGCCCCGGACGGACACACGGACAGAGCTGGACAGACCTGGACAGACACACGGACGGAGCTGGACGGACACACGGACAGAGCTGGACAGAGCTGGACAGACACACGGACGGAGCTGGACGGACACGCGGACAGAGCTGGACAGACCCAGGGACTGATTGACGTTTTTTTGACAAGTTTTTGATTGACGTGCCCGTTTGTGGGCGTGGCTTTAACAATGGGCGGGGCTTTCCTTGATTGACATGTCCATTGTGGGTGGGGCTTCAACAATGGGTGTGGCTTCCCTTGATTGACATGTCCATTGTGGGCGTGGCTTCTGTTGATTGACGTGCCCGTTTGTGGGCGTGGCTTTAACAATGGGCGGGGCTTTCCTTGATTGACATGTCCATTGTGGGTGGGGCTTTCCTTGATTGACATGTCCATTGTGGGCGTGGCTTCTGTTGATTGACATGTCCATTATGGGCCTGGCTTTAACAATGGGCGGGGCTTCCCTTGATTGACATGTCCATTGTGGGCGTGGCTTTAACAATGGGCGTGGTGTTCCTTAATTGATGCGAGCCTTATGGGCGTGGCTTCTGTTGATTGACGTGTCCATTGTGGGCGTGGCTTTAACAATGGGCGGGGCTTTCCTTGATTGACATGTCAATTGTGGGTGGGGCTTCAACAATGGGCGGGGCTTCCTTGATTGACATGTCCATTATGGGCATGGCTTCAACAATGGGCGGGGCTTCCTTGATTGACATGTCCGTTGTGGGCGTGGCTTCTGGTGGTCCATTGTGGGCGTGGCTTATGTTGATTGATGTGCCCGTTTGTGGGCGTGGCTTTAACAGTGGGCGGGGCTTTCATTGACATGTCCATTTGTGGGTGGGGCTTTCCTTGATTGACATGTCCATTATGGGCGTGGCTTCCCTTGATTGATGTGTCCATTGTGGGCGTGGCTTCTGTTGATTGACATGTGCATTGTGGGCGGGGCTTTATCAATGGGCGGGGTGTTCCTTAATTGATGTGAGCCTTATGGGCGTGGCTTCTGTTGATTGACATGTCCACTTTGTGGGCGTGGCTTCTGTTGATTGACATGTCCACTTTGTGGGTGTGGCTTCTGTTGATTGACATGTCCACTTTGTGGGTGTGGCTTCTGTTGATTGACATGTCAGCTTTGTGGGCGTGGCTTTAACGATGGGCGGGACTTTCCTTGATTGATGTGTCCATTTGTGGGCGTGGCTTTAACAATGGGCGGGGCTTCCCTTGATTGACATGTCGGGTTTGTGGGCGTGGCTTTAACGATGGGCGGGACTTTCCTTGATTGACATGTCCGTTTTGTGGGGGCGTGGCTTTGTGGGGGGCGTGGCCTCTCCCGCCGCGCTTTTCCCGCCTTTCCGCGCGGTGGCGCCATCAATAAACCCGTCAGTGGAGGGGGTCACGTGCCCTCCCGCTCCGTGACGTCACTTCCTCTCTCGTCCACTTCGGGGCGTCGCGGCGCGTCCCCTCGACCTCGGCGATGGCGGCGCTGCGGGGCCTGCGGGGCCTCCCGGGGCTGCGGCTCCTCCCGGGCCCGGCCCGGCCTCTGCTCCGCCCGCGGGGCTGCCCCGGCTCCTGCCCCGGCTCCGGCCCGGGCCCGGCGCGGTGAGTGCGGCCCCGGCACCGCGGGGAGGCGGGGGAAGGTCACGGCGGGCTCGGGGCCGCTCCCCTCACGGGCCCGGGGTTTGTCCCGGTGCCCTCCGGAGCTCCCGGCAGAGCTCCCGGCAGAGCTCCCGGCTCCTCCCCGAGCTCCGGCAGCTCTGCCCGGTCTGCTCGGCGTTCCCGGCACCGAGGCCGGTGCTCCCGGTTCCCCTCTCTGTTCCCGGTGCCTCCATTCCCGTTCTCGGTCTCTCCATTCCCGGTTCCTCCATTCCCGATTCCTTCCCCCATTCCCGGTTCCCCTCTCCATTCCCTGTTCTCCCATTCCCCGGTTCCTTTTTCCATTCCCCGGTTTCCCTGTTCCCGGTTCCCCCCATTCCCGGTTCCTCCATTCCAGTTCCCGGTGGTCCTATTCCCGATTTCCCCATTCCCGGTGTTCCCGTTCCCTGTTCCCGGTGTTCCCATTCCCGATTTCCCCGTTCCCGGTTCCCGTTCCCGGTTCCCATTCCCGGTGTTCCCGTTCCCGATTTCCCCGTTCCCGGTTCCCGTTCCCTGTTCCCGTTCCCGGTTCCTCCATTCCCGGTTCCTCCATTCCCGGTGTTCCCGTTCCCGGTGTTCCCATTCCCGGTTCCTGTTCCCTGTTCCCAGTGTTCCCATTCCCGATTTCCCCATTCCCGGTGTTCCCGTTCCCGGTTCCTCCATTCCCGGTTCCCTGTTCCCGGTGTTCCCGGTTTCCCCGTTCCCGGTTCCCGTTCCCGTTCTCTCCCCGCCGTGTCCTTTGCCCGCCCTTCGCGGGGTTCCCGCTGCTCCCGGCACTTCCCGATTCCCACATTCCCAGGAATTCCGGCATTCCCGGTGTCCTGTTCCCGTTCATTCCCACATTCCCAGGAATTCCCACATTCCCGGTGTCCTGTTCCCGTTCATTCCCACATTCCCAGGAATTCCGGCATTCCCGGTGTTCCTGTTCCCGTTAATTCCCACACTCCCAGTTCCCACATTCCCAGTTCCCACATTCCCAGTTCCCACATTCCCAGTTCCCACATTCCCAGGAATTCCCACATTCCCAGTTCCCACATTCCCACTGTTCCAGTTCCCGGGAGTTCCCACATTCCCGGCAATTCCCAATTCCCGCCAATTCCCACATTCCCCGCTGTTCCTGTTCCCGTTAATTCCCACATTCCCGCTGTTCCCGTTCATTCTGACATTCCTGTGGCTCCAGCTCCCGGCAGTTCCCGATTCCCAGCAATTCCCACTGTTCCTGCTCCCGGGCAATTCCCAATCCCCGCATTCCCGCTGTTCTGGTTCTCAGGAGTTCCCACATTCCTGGCAATTCTCGCACATTCCCCGCTGTTCCTGTTCCCGGCAATTCCCAATTCCCAGGAATTCCCACATTCCCGGTGTTCCAGTTCCTGGCAATTCCCACATTCCCAATTCCTGGGAATTCCCCAATTCCCACATTCCCAATTCCCAGATTCCCAATTCCCCCATTCCCACATTCCCGCTGTTCCCGTTCATTCTCACATTCCTGTGGCTCCAGTTCCCGGCAATTCCCAGTTCCCACATTCCCGCTGTTCCCGTTCCCGGCAGTTCCCACATTCCTGGCAATTCCCACATTCCCAATTCCTGGGAATTCCCAATTCCCACATTCCCAATTCCCGGGACCCCCCCCACCTCACTCCTGTCCCCACCGAGCCTCGGGGTCCCCGACACCCCTGGAGCCCCCAATGTCCCCCCCCAGGTGTCCCCAGTGTCCCCCCCCAGGTGTCCCTGACCCCCCCCAGGTGTCCCCAATGTCACCCCCAGGTGTCCCCAATGTCACCCCAGGTGTCCCTGACCCCCCCAGTGTCCCCCCCCAGGTGTCCCCAGGTGACCCCAATGTCCCTCCCCAGATGTCCCCCAGGTGTCCCTGACCCCCCCAATGTCCCCCCCCAGGTGTCCCCAGGTGACCCCAATGTCCCTCCCAATGTCCCCCAGGTGTCCCCTGACCCCCCCAATGTCCCCCCCCCAGGTGTCCCCAGGTGACCCCAATGTCCCCCCCAATGTCCCCCAGGTGTCCCTGACTCCCCCTGTCCCCCCAGTTGTCCCCCAGGTGTCCCCCAGGTGTCCCTGACCCCCCCCCAATGTCCCCCCCAGGTGTCCCCCAGGTGTCCCTGACCCCCCCCCCTGTCCCCCCCCAGGTGTCCCCAGGTGTCCCCATGTCCCCCCCATGTCCCCCCCAGGTGTCCCTGACCCCCCCAGGTGACAGCTGTGTCCCCCCCAGGTGTCGGTGTCGTCGTTCCGGGGCCGGGGTCTGTCCCGGGGGTCTCTGCTGCTGCTGGGGGGTCTGGCGGGGGGAGGGGGGTCCCTGTCACCCCCCCCAGGTGTCCCCAGAGTGTCCCCAGGTGTCCCTGTCACCCCCAGGTGTCCCTGACCCCCCCAATGTCCCCCCCAGGTGTCCCTGACCCCCCCAATGTCCCCCCCCAGGTGTCGGTGTCATCGTTCCGGGGCCGGGGTCTGTCCCGGGGGTCTCTGCTGCTGCTGGGGGGTCTGGCGGGGGGGGGGGTCCCTGGCGCTGGCCCTGGCGCTGGGGGGGGCCCCCCCTGAGCGCGGGGGAGCTGGAGCTGCACCCCCCAAACTTCCCCTGGAGCCACGGGGGGGCCCTGGCGGCGCTGGACCACGCCAGGTACGGGGGGGGGATTCTGGGGGGGCTGGGGAGGGGTCCTGGGGGGGTTTTGGGGGGGTCCTGGGGGGGTCCTGGGGGACTGGGGAGGGGTCCTGGGGGTCCTGGGGGGGGCTTTGGGGGCGCTGGACCACGCCAGGTACGAGGGAGGGGGGAATTCTGGGGGGTCCTGGAGGGGTCTGGGGGCATGGGGAGGGGTCCTGGGGGGGTTTTGGGGGGTCCTGGGGGGCTGGGGAGGGGTCTTGGTGGGGTCTGCGGGTCCTGGGGGGGGTCTGGGGGTGCTGGACCACGCCAGGTACGGGGGGGGATTCTGGGGGGCTGGGGAGGGGTCCTGGGGGGATCTGGGGGGGCCCTGGCGGCGCTGGACCACGCCAGGTACGGGGGGGGGGATTCTGGGGGGCTGGGGAGGGGTCCTGGGGGAGTCTGGGGGGGGTCCTGAGGGGTCCTGGGGGGGGTCTGGGGGTGCTGGACCATGCCAGGTATGGGGGGGGGGGGATTCTGGGGGGGCTGGGGGGGGGTCCTGGGGGGATCTGGGGGGCCCTGGTGGTGCTGGACCACGCCAGGTACGGGGAGGGGACATGGGGAGGGGTCCTGGGGGGGTCTGGGGACACGGGGAGGGGTCCTGGGGGGGTCTGGGGAGGGGTCCTGGGGGGTCCTGGAGGGGCCCTGGCGGCGCTGGACCACGCCAGGTACGGGGGGGGGGACATGGGGAGGGGGTCCTGGGGGGGTCCCTGAGGGGTCTGGGGGGGCTGGGGAGGGGTCCTGGGGGGGGTCCAGGGGGGGTTCTGGGGGGGCCCTGAGGGGTCCGGGGGGGGGTCTGGGGGCGCTGGACCACGCCA
>NW_026709035.1:25000-63151 GCF_030490865.1 Poecile atricapillus | reverse complement strand
GTAGAAACAATTTTACACAAGGTTTTTACTGCCGTTCAAATTGATTGCTGTTTCACGTTGAATAAAATGTAAGTAGTGTTTCAAGCCTGCAGAAAGCATCACAATAATTCATATTAAGATGACAAGGCCATCAACTGTCACACATTGCCTCTTGTTTTGTTTTTTTTTGTTTGTTTGTTTTTCATGCAGTTGAACACAATCTATTAACTCTAATGAAACTTAATCTTCAATTGGACATATGAAATGTATCTGGGTATAAGGTGTGCAGTAAAAAATGCCCAGAAATTGGTTAAGATGACTTTGTATTGGTAGCTATAAGGAAGAGAATTGCCTTTTCCTGTTTTGGGTTTTGTTGTTGTTGTTGTTTCCTTAGTTTTGTGAGGTTTTTTTCACCATAAAACAATATATACCTTTACAGGATACTGTAGATCTACTAGAGAATCTGGTCTGATGGCACAATTCATTCCTTGTTTGCACTGCTCAGTGAATACATCAAAACTACCAGGGCCTAGGTATAAAGGGGCTTATTCAAACTTCACATATTATTATAAGTGAAGTTGTGGAAACTGTTGACTAATAAAAGCATTTTGGCTAAGCAGGTAAAATGTTTCACTAAACTAATTACATGCAATTTTGCATTTCAGATGGCATTGTTTTTTGATTGTCACTCTGTAAAGAAGTAGAAACCCAGTGATTTACAAAGTGACGAGGCAGAGACTCATATAACACTGTATGTCCTTATGTCTCAAGTGAAGAAGTCTGTCTTTGTATGAAAATAAATTTACTTACAGTGAGCTTTCTATTTTTGTCAAATATTAGTGTGGTGGTTTAGTATTTGTTCATTTGACATATTCCACATAACACTGGAAAAACTGCTTCCAAATCCAGCAGAGCACCATTGAGATCTCAAAGTAAAATGTACATAAATAAACTGGAAATAAACTACAGAAATTAATCTGGAAAATTTATTTTATCACAGTCAAGCAAACAAAAAAAATCAATGTTTCCTGTATTTGACAATAATAATTTTCATAATTGTCTTAAGTTCCTTAAGAAAAATAATACAAATAAATCACTGTATATTGATTTTTAACTTTCATTATTAGATTATTGAAATATTAGTGCAATATTTTTCATTTATTTTTAAAGCATTAGCATGACTTTTCACTATTTAGACTTAAAAGAGAATATATTGCTAACAAGATTTTGGATTTATGAATTGCATTAAGAATTAGCTTTTATTTTTCCCAAATGCAATAAAGATTTTGAGTTGAGATGCTTTTCCACTTATAAGTTGTACAGAGATAAAGAATAACAAAACCAGTAGGCCAGATGATAATTTGGCCTGGCTATTTGAAATCATAATTTTCTGTAGATGACCTTGCCATGTAGGATGCAGTCCCTTAAATAATTGTAACTTCCTGTACAACAAAATCAAGATTCTTTAAAAAAATACAAGTCATATTGAGAGTTTTCATCCTATTGAAAACACTGATCCAAACAACACGTAGCATTCTCTAGTACTTTATTCTCTTGAAAATTAATTAAAATACACATTTGAAATTTAAACAAAAAAAAATTACTGGAGAAAACCTATTTCCTGGTTCTCAATAGAGCATACATGTACAGTATTTTTTGATGGCTATCTCCTGTAAATATCCATACTGCTATTGGAAGTGGTGAGGACACAGTGCACCGTCTCCTTGTGCTCGGGGTTTCCCTGTGGCCTCCTTGGCTCCACTGAGAGCACTGGACACTGGCAGAGTGGAGGGGCAGCAGCAACACTGAACTCTGGCAGCTGGAGATCTGAGGCAACGTGGTGCCCACTGACCTGCTCTAGACTCTCATGTAAACAGCAACATTTTGGTTTATTCTGGGTTGTGCTTGAAGAGACAATATTCTTTGTTCAGCCTGGCATCAGGAAAAATATATCTGAGCTGTCATGTTCTACACTGCTTTTGCTTCTTTTGCACCCAACCAGTTACACGTGAGAGAGCCTTACAAACCATACCTTAAGTAATATTATTCACTATTTTTTGCTTTGATGGGCCTTTTGTGGGAACTTGTCTCAGAAAAAACACACATGTATAGATATGTCCAGAGTTTATTCTCTGCAAAAGGCAACTTCAACTCAACAAGTATTATAACTCATCATACAAAAAGAACATTTGCTGCAGACAAAATTAACCTTAAAATTCTCACACATAGATGGCATTATTTAAGGAGAAAAGGAAATACGAATATATTTTGAAATCCTTCTGTTTCAGCTCACATTTTTCACTGCTTACAGCTCTGCGTTAAGAATGTATTTATAAATGTTCTTGGTAACATTCATCCCAGAAAATACAGGCAGATGAAGGCACAAGGTGTTTTTAGAATTGTAAAACTTGGAAGAAAAGAAAAAAGAAACAAACCTTCATGAAACTTGTCAGTGATAGCATGGTTTTTTAAGCTTGATATCTGTGTCTAAAAATCAAAGTCTCAGTGGATAAAGGTAAAAGTCACTTTACTGACAGAATTCCTGAGTGACTGAAAACTTGCATCTGTTCTTTATAGGTTCATCTTTGAGATTTCTCACTAGAAAACAGCAGTTGAAAAGATTATCTTATAGCAGTACTAAATAATAGACTGTTCTGTGACATTCAAAGGTCTGAAGCTCCCTGTGGAACTAATGACATTTGTACAGCAAGTCAGGCTGCTTCTGTAAAGGAGGATGGTGGAAGTGGGAAAATGATAGTTTTTTGACAGAATGTTAACCCCAAGTTTCCAGATTTTCTGAAAGACAGCTGCAAATAAGAGAGCTCTAATAACACCTCTAATAAGGGGCCAAAGTCTTAGGTGAATTTTAAGCTCGTATGCTTCTGCTTGATGTTGACCTTGACGTTCACAGCTGATGGTCTGTCCCTGACACTTTGGAGAGAGGAAATAAATGCCATATTGCTGTCCTCTGAAAACAGATCAGTAAGGTACTTTATCTCAGAAGATATAATAAGCATTTTATTAAGGACACTTTCTTTTGCTTGTCATTGCAACGCTCTATTTTTCTTTCCTTTTACACACAGAAGTTTAAAAAGTTTCTCAGGATTTGTTTGAAGTATGGCTAGCTCAGACATTAAGCATTGTCATGGCCTCCAAATGAGATCTGTTCCTATATTTAATCCACTGATATGCTGAAAAAATATTATGGGAGAATTAAATAATGGGCTTTTCTCACACAGGAGACAATTTGCCCTTACATGTCCTGAATGCCCTTACTACATGACTAAAATGTGCAGGAAAAATACTGGGAAGACTCTTCATCTCTCTGATTGAATCTGAGGAAAATTGTAGCTGGAAATTCAAGAGCCAGAGGGAAAAAAGGCAAGTGAACAAGGAAAACTTGCTTGTCTCCTGGAAGAGAGAAGAATCCAACTCCAGAGCTCATGCCTAGCTGTGTTTCACATTCGCATCTCTTTGGCTAGCCCTCTTTACTGGGAATCTTTTTTCAGTGTATGGTAGTGTAACTTCAAGCCAAGGGTTAAGAGTTTACATGTCTCTGATATCCCACAATCCTGACGCTGAAGCCTGCCTCCCTTTGTATGAGAGTCAAATTATTTCAGAACAAGATGGGTCTGCTGAGGAAAATTGACACTGAAATATTTGTAAAAGTCATTTTGTTCTGCTGCTTTCTACCACCCACTGCCTGATGCAGCTGTCTATGAGGACCAGCACAATGACCTGCTTTGTAGACTTCTTTAGGGATTTAAACAGAATTGGGCAGCTATCTGTCTGAAGTCATATAACAGGAGAACTCAGCTGGAAGAAGAATGTTATCTCCTCAACAGGGCAGCTAAATCTGTGTTTAAGCACTCAGTCAATTTCTGCCTCAAGAAACTGGAGACCTAGGCAGTGTTACAAGTAGATGCTCTTGATTGCTGTCTGAACCTTGAACCGAGAGCCCAAATTCCCAGCTGAGACCTGCTCCCCAGGGTTGCATTTACCCCATGGGCAGGCAGCATTTCCTACCTGCACTTGCTACGTCTGCCACCTCCAAACCTGCTCAGGCTTTCTCACTCTTTCTCACTCTAAACATAGGCACGCAGAGAAACTGAGATTTACACCACAGAGGTCTTAGAGACGTGACAGTATTTCTCACTTGGATTACAAAGGAAATAAAGAGAGGGATTTACTGTGTATTAGTAATAATATGGCCCTTCAGGGTCAGCCTGTACTCTGAAGCATTTTAATGAAATACTACATTCTGTCTAGCTAGCGGAGTAACAAGGCATGTTTGGGGAGGGGACCAGCATTTAAACCAAGTTAGTCATCATATGTATATATAGCACGAGGTATACTCGTGTTACCTACTTTAGCTAAAATACAGACTTAGAATAAAAGTTCCCCTGGGGCATAATGTCACATATGCATTGGGTATATATATTTTCTCTCATAGCTGTTTACATTTCCAAATATTTGGTGTAATATTTTGACCTAAGTGATTTACTATACTGAAATAATCCATGCCCTCCTCTTCTCTCAACTACCATTTGTGGAAGTGTTTTTTATCTGCATACATTTCCTGAAAAAACTTTAAATCTTAACTTTCGTAGCTGTTACAAAGAAAGTCAGTAATGCCTTGAACTGTTTCAGCTTTAAAGACTCCTTTTTAACTTTACTCCCTTTTTCTTCATGATTCCAAATTGACAGATGGAGTTCTCATGTTGCTGAGATATTTAAAATTAAAAGTAGTAGAAATTTATTCAAATTTTAAAACAAACACACCCCAAACCTTCTGCCCTAAACTCCTGTTCCTTTTTCAATAATTGAAGAAATCCTTATTTTTATTTTAGTTTTGATTTTCAATATGGAAATAACTGAAAAAAATCCACCTTCTCCTTTTCTGTTAAATGATTACTCTTCCTGTATCGCTTCTGCTCAATACATGGGCAATTAAATAGGAGTATAAATGACAGGAAAAAGCAAATTAATAAATTTTAAAAACCTTGATTCTTCTTTCTTACCAAACAAAAGCTAATATTACACAAAGTAAAGTAAAATGTAGCAAAGTGGATCCACCCTTGATTTGTACTATATCAATATTTTCTTAAAGAAGTATTTGTGGTTTCAGTGTTCAAGCTGAAAGGTGGAGGGCTTTGTTTTGTTGGAGACAAAGCCCTATTAAAAATAAGCTTCATTATCATGACTTACAAACCAGTTTGCTCCTTTAGTTTTATTGGTGGTCACCACATCCCACTAGTCTGCGTTGCTTGGGTCTGTTCCAAGAGCATAGAAAAAGCGCAAATGCAGAGGCCCTTTTTTCACTTCAGAGTCCATCATAAGCTCTCATAAAGCCAGTAAAGCTTTCCCCACTTCTAATGGTTCAGCATTGATTTCTATTACATATAGAAGTGACCTGCAGATTTTAGACTTTCCTTTTTTCCCCTCAGTGTTTTCATTACTTGGTAAATGATAATTTGACTTTCTGAAATTTAATCCATACAAATTTTAGGTGCATATGCTTTTAAGACAATTTTCTTATTCTGTCTTGACTTTCTCATTTCAATAAAGTCCTCTGAAACTGAATCCAAATGATTTTTTGTGGCACTTTATAAATTATTCTTAGAAATAGTCCAAAGAAAAAGGCCATAAAAGCAGAAAATTATGCCACTGGGTTCTTCCAAGCCTCCTACCTCTCTTGATAAATACTGCATCAAAGCTTACCCTATAAGGCAAACAGTTTTGCTTCTCTTGAGCTCTGTGGTTTTAGTTTGTTTTTAACAGTTTCTCAATTGAGTCTGCCAGCGGGCCCATGATCTATCCAGCAGCGATAACAGTGTGCAATACATGACTCTTTTCTGCACAGCTTCCCTGCCTTTCTTTCTGTATCATAGTTGTCTCTGTATGCCATTGGGCAAAAATCCAAGCTTAGGGCTTAGCCAGCTCCAAATTTCAGGTATTATTACTGCACCACTAAAAAGCTTCTGAACTTCAGTTCTTCAGCAGCTTCAACATAAAAGACTGCATATTCTACTCCATCTTTTTAACTAGTCTATTTCCCTTTATCTCCTCCAATAAATAACTCACAGACACAGACGTTCCTCTTCTAACATGCAGTATACTCTAATTATTTGTATAAAATAAATTTAAAAAGAAAAATGTTACTTAATTATCCCTGTATTCTGCATAGCTTTAAAATTAGCAATCATTTGCTTTGCTGCAGAACCTGATGGGCCCCACAGGGAGCAGGGTTTTATTGTGCTTATTGTTGTAGGAACACAGAACATGGATCAGTTTCAGTCCTAAATAGCTATTAGCTGTGTCAGGCAAAAGGATTGTTCTACCTTGTTTAACAGATGAGGTACCAAAGTGCAGAGATTAAACAATTTGCTCAAGAAAATCCATGGCAGAACTGAACCCAGGTCTCTTAAATCGGAGCCAGATGTCCAGTTCAGAAGATGTCCATTTGTCTTCCTTAGAATAAGTCACATTCTGTAAACATCTGCGTCTTATCTGCTGTCTCAGAGTACCGTGGCTCAGCAGAGATTTCCTCTAACTATCAATAGGAAAACTTTTCATTTCTGATCTCTTCGCACATGAAAACTTTGAAACTTCAGGACATCCAAAACTGTTGAATTTAAAAAAAACCTATAGAGTATTGCCATTGCCATAGCCAGAGTTTCATGTCTGACATAAAAACTGGCACAAATTCACATTCATTGCTGTAAACAAGATGTAATGGTGCAGCCTTGTAGCAGCCATGACTGTCACATATCATCATCGTTCTACTTCCATATAATTAATTCCTTGTGAAAGGTACCATTATAACAAAACAATGCAAAATCATCTCCCAGCCAGTGTTTCTGCCTGGAAACAACATATCAGAGTCAGGAGAATGGTTTCAGAGAACACTCCCCTTGTTCTGTACCAGAGCCAACAAGCCCTGTATCCATCAGCACTGCAACCAGCCAACCCACAATGAGATTAGTGAAAACATCTCTAATGGAAACTGAACCTATAATTTCAAGATATTTTAGAAATAGAGCAGGGACAGAAGAACACACAATGGAATATGGGATATTTGTACCAGAGATACTTGTGAGCTAGTTTATAGCTGTATGTATGTTAAGCAGTGGGTCTTACACCATCCTCAACGGAGAACATTATTGCTCAGGGTGAGTATTCAAGTGTTTTTAAAGAAAACCTGGACAATGGGACTATTTTCTGAATTTATATTACCTGGAAGCTGATATCCTCAAAGATGGGAAGGTCAGTAATTTAAATTTGCTTATGATATTTTGGATAAAATCTTCTTTGATACCTCAACATAAACAGGAATAACATTATGTTTAAAATTTTCTTCTTTGAGAATAATGTACTGAAATAGCTTGGTCAGAAATAGAAACATCAACAGAGCTACACTGCCACTTCTACATGTGGTAGTATATTTCTCTGTACTCAGCGCTGTACCAAATCATCTATACACATTCTAAAAGGCCCCAGGGTTTCAGTGGGTTGAAGCATGAAATATCTAGTTAATAAGGTCAGTTTGTTCAATCCTTTCCTTCTTGTTGGAAAACAGGAAAAAGTTATCCTTTCAGACGTGTAGGGTTTTGAGTAAAATTTCTAAATTGAAGTGTGGTAAATCAGATTTGAATCCTTCCTACCTGAAACACCCTGAGCCCATGCTGTTCATAAGGAAGTTTTACTGCAAGTCATTTTGGACTCTGGCATTTAACAGGGAAAGTCCACCTGAAAGAACTAAAAAATTCAGTGGGCAGAATAGCAAACAGATATAAGTACGGATTTCTTTTGTGAGCCACAGGGAAGAACAGAAAGGGACATCCTTCTGCTGCTATTAATGATGGATTATTCCCCCAGAAAGTTAAGGCATCTTAAAAAGAAGTTTTAGAGTATATTCATGGTTCCTTGTGCAAAGCCATATTAGGAATTCCATGCATCTCTGAAAAAAAACCCACAGTATATTTAATTGTGCTGGTCAGTGCAATTAACTTAGGTGCAACCTGAGTGATTAGAGGGTCCTGTTTTGAATCTTCACAGTTATCTCTAACAGCTCAGACAGCAGGATGCTCTGAAAGTTAAAACACTCCATGGGAAGGTGAGAAGTGCCTCAAGCAGAAACTGGATTTGACTCTCAACCTCCATGACCACAGCTCACACTTGCACTGTGATCCACTGGAGAAGGACCCCCACACTGCTGTGTCTCACACCTCTCCATAGCACCTTCAGGAAGGAAATGTTTTAAGAGGTCACTCCCAAGCTCTGGGAGTCTAATGGATTTCTTGACTATTTTTTATGCTTATGCATTATCATTAAAAGGGAGAAAACCAAACAAAATATAGAGCAATGCATTTGCCTAATTTATCCACAAAGAAAACTCAATGTTTCCTAACCATGAAGTTATAAATTTGCAAGTATATGTATATTACAAGCTGGATTTATTAACATACACACTAACACAGAATTCTGTTTGACTATATAATGCTGGATCATTCATTTGATGGCTAAAAGAAATAAAATTGATTATTTTCTGATTTCTACTACTCACTCAAATATACATAAACCTTTACTAGCAAAAATTACAGGAAAACTTACTTATTTCTACAAAATATTATAGAATTGTGGAAACTTTCTGTACTTCACCTATTTATTTGTTTTACAATTAATACTTTTCTTTCTTTTTTAAGTTTTCTCCAATATCTTTCAACTGCAGTTAGAATTGAATATAGTTACCTCTCTTGAGAGAGTTTGTACTTAATGAAAAATAGTTAAATAAGTAATAATTTCTAAAAGAGTTGTTCAGATAAGGTCCAGAAGGGTCATAAAGGCACTGCATAACTCATCATCCAAATTTACTTCTCACAATGTATTTGGTCATATTGTTCTTTTGTCTTGCTATGTAGAAAGTGCAAAACCAAAAAATTCCTAATATTTTATTCTTTGGAGTAATAACAAACCATTTTGCTGATTCTTTCCTACATACTCTGTAGAGGATTGCTGCTCTACACAGGATTTTTCCAGAAACAAGATCTTTCCTCACTTAGTGTTATGGAAAGTAGTCTGTGATTCTCACATCTGCTTGCAAATTCACAGAAAAGGATGATTGAAGGAAAATAAAAATGTCTTATCTTTTACAGCTTATAACTGGGTTTCACTAGCCTTGTTTACAGTATTAATGCCACTGAAGCTGAAATATGAGTTCAGTTTTGGAAATGTGGAAGTTACGGTCCAGCAGATTTCTCTGTTGCAAAAGACCATGCCTTTCAAACTCCCTGTAGGAAACCAGACTTGGAGTGCTTAACATTTAAAGCTACAGTGGGTAAATAAATTTGGACTTTAAAAAGCAGTTCACACTTCCATGTAGTATTAAGAGCAATACATCTTCAATGAAAAGTGATTGTCCATGAATAAAAGGTGATATGAATTCCTCTTGATGCCAATTTTCCCTGAAGCCATAAAATCTCTATCAAATGCAGACAGGCAAAGCAAGCTCCTTGCTAAATGTCAAGCAAAGGGTCAACTACTTGTAAACACAATCTGAGGAGGCTATTGAGTACACGGTGCAATGCAACCTCTTGGAACCAACTACAACCAGCAGTGTAAAATGGCACGCAATTACATATGTAAATGCATGTAAATACTGAAACCACCTAGCTCCCAAAGTTATTTATTTTAATATTTGTATGGGTTTAAATAGTGTTTATGATGTTTCTTTCACTGAATTGTCACTTCTCTAGCAGTTACATGAGAAGCTGTAATGTCAAACCTGTTTAATAGATCAGTAAAAAAATCTAACTACATTAAAAATTACGCTTTTTTAATTATTTTTTTTTTCTTCCTATAGTCATTCATCATTCATTCCTCTTGTAATCACTTGACCCTTTACACCATCTTTCCTTTCACTCAGTGTCTTGCCTTAACTGGTGATATTGTCTCGATGAATTCTTCTGTCTGAGACAAAGAAAGAAAATAAAATGCACATTATCTGGCTTGCAGCTTCCTGAAATTTAAACACTGTCCATGCTCACTCAAAGATAGGAAAAAAGAGAAGTTCAAAAAAAACAAGGGCTTTTTTTTTTTCAGTATATTCTTATATTGATGTTTGATCATAAACACAATTTCACTTTCCATTTTTATTCACTCTTTGACTTACTCTGCCCCTTAACCCATGAGTCAGTACCAGTCTCTTGCAAGCTCTTCATTGCACAGATTAATGCAACGTGTTCACTGGGGTCACAAAATCCTCTCATAAAATTCAATAAATTTTATACCAGCAAGCTGAAAGCTTCTCCTAAGCTTCTAGTGAAGTGTCCATATTTCATTTCCAAATCACCCAGTTCTTGATATTCAACTTCTTAAGCTATCCATTCCTACTATTCATTATTTTGTAGTATTTTGTGAAATCCTGTATATATAAAAAGTCCATCTGTCTGAAAGTAAAATCATAACATAGATCATGGCCTGTCTCTAGACTAGTAAATATTGAAGGATAATCAAAGCAGTTTTGTCAAGTAAAACAGCTGATGACAATGACAGTGGTAAAGGGCTCAAAACACAAACCCTGTGAGGAACAGCTGAGGGAGCTGGGGTTGTTTATCCTGGAGAAAAGGAGACTCAGAGGTGACATTATCAATCTCTAAAACTTCCTGAAAGGTGGGTGTAGTCAGGTGGGGTTGGTCTCTTTCTCTAGGCATCAACTGACAGAACAAGAGGACACAGCCTTGAGCTGTGCCAAGGGAAATATAGGCTGGATATTAGGGACAAGGTTTTATGGAAAAAGTGATAAAGTATTGGAATGGTCTGCCCAGGGAGGTGGTGAAGTCATCATCCCTGGATGTTTTTAAAAACAGATTGGATGTGGCACTCGGTGAGGTGTTAGGGCTGTTAGTTGAGGTGTTAGGGCTGGGTTGGACTCGATGATCACAAAAGTCTCTTCCAACCTAGTGATTCTGTGATTCTGTGACCTGATGCCCACACTATCTGTGTTTCAGGCATTCTACTTCAGCTGGCTGAAATGTGGCTCTGTAGACTGAAAACCCATTAGGACCACATTAATTCTTTGAGTACATCTTCTGGTTCAGTTTCATCTGAAAACAATCAATTCTGGACACTTTAAGCTTTTATATGATTGAACCAAACTCAGTCAGCTGACAAAATCAGATTTCCTGCAAAAACACAATTCTAATCTAAACCAAAACACTAACAGAGCTGAAGGCAGTTTCACCTCATATTTTTGTTCATTAGGCTGCTCCTTATAGTAAGTTTGGTGATTAATGTTGAACTGCTAGCATTCTTTTCAAAATCTTAAAAATATAAATATAATTAGCAAGAAAATTAGTCGTTCTCAGAACCCGAGTAATTTTTTTCTTTTTTCATTTATTAAGATTTCTAATTCTAATTTCTCTCAACAGACAATAATCACATATTCCTGAATATGCAAAAAAAAGTTACCTAGAAAGTATGTCTGCCTAGTAAAATAGATTTGGAATTATCTAAGGCTGAAAATGGCTAGTTTTAATTTAGTTTTAAATTTAGTTTTTTTCATGAGTGCAAATTTCTAAGATTCAGGAAATCATAGTTTTGAAAATTTCTACCTAACAAGAATTTTTAGACTAGAAAATCAAAAAAGAAATCCATTTCAAAAAAAATAGTTTGCTAGTGACAACGGGCATTTATAAATTTATAATTGTTAAACTAGAGCAAGATACAAACTAAAATTTTACATACTGGTTTTCATGGCTTCTCTTGATTTTTATTTTATTGTTTTCTAAAATGTCTTGGTTTTGGTTTTTTGGTTGATTGGTTGGTTGGTTTTGGTTTTTTGGTTTTGGTGTCCTCAAATAAGGTGAAATGGGCTTTGTATTCTACATCTAAGATCATTCAAATGGGAAAAATCCCCAAATAACTAAGAAGCCAAAAGCACCTCACATTAATATGTTTTATTTTAATCTGCAAAGGGTTTTAAAAATGTTCATTTATGTACACAATGTGAAGTTTAAAACCCCTATATTTTGCTGATAGACTTTTCAGAATTAAATCCAGCAGCTCTAGGACTGGGTTTAAAAACAAACAGCACATCTCATATGTGGATGGAAATTTACCTCTGAGATGGCTGCACAGAAAGAAACTCAGAAACATACACAACTTTGAGTGACTGGCTTTCATGCAGATCATCTCAGTGTCACAGAGCCTTTCCATAAAAAGCAATTCAGCTTCTATATTATGATTATTAATACCGCTGTGGGTGGTTACATGAATTGCAGAGAGATTTTGCTTGACAGTCTCGGAAACTGTGACTAATATGACTAATTTGTAGGCTTAAAACAAGTTGATCAATCTTTCAGAAAGTTCTTAATTTGTTCAAACTTTCAATTAAACTTTGCTATAAGTGGCTTTTTTAAAAAAATAACTCTAGAATTTTTACTAGAATACTCTAGTATTTCCAGATATGTTTTACACTAGTCATTATTTAATATCAAATCTATATTAACCTTGGAATATGTTATCTTATGGTATTATACCTTTCTCTGCATCACTGAACTGTAACAATAGACCAGAAGCAATTTCAGAACTGTCATCTTATCAAGTCCATGCTTTGATTTTTGAATATTCTGGCTAATTTTAGTGATGCATACATGTCTAGGATTATAACAGAAAAAACAGCGCATCAAAAATCACTTTAATGGATTTCTCCTCATGTTTTTTTAAGGTTAGAAATAAAATGTTTTTGCTTATTAGCACCATCCCACAAATCTTTGGTGAGGAGTTCTCCTTCCAGGGGGCTAAACAGACTCGAGATCTCTTTCAATTTCATTAATTCTAAACAAAATGGAATTTTCCAGTCCCATTTCAGTTTCTTACCTAAGTTCAGCTTGCTTTAAGTAATTATTAAGGACCAATAAAATTATGTGGTTTCAAAGAGTAGGAAGTAGAAAAACTAGAGTGCAGACTACATGCTAGAGGAAATAAGGGGCAGGAGGAATAAGACAGATCAGCAATACAGCTTCATATATGATCAGAAGTGAGTGAGCATAAATCTGTTCTGAAGTGAAGGGCTGTATAATATCACCATTAACCCAAGCACATGTAAACTATTTCTGAGCCATATGGGAAAGAGAAAGCCTAGGAGCCTCAGTCATACTGAAGAGATATAGTGCTCTTTACTTTCAGTTACTACAGAATATGAAATACAAGTGCCTCACTAGGAGATTGCAAAGTTGAATTATCATTTTTTCACCTACAATCAGAGGGTGCCCACACCTATTCCTCATAAAAAGTGGAAGTCAGTCAGTGTTGCAAGTCTACAGGATATACCCAGCTACTGAAGAGTTCTCATGAAGTGAGAAACAAAATGCATTTAGTATATATCTGTACTTAGGTTCATTTTCCCACATCTGGCTACACTGGAATAGACAGTAGCAGATGAAAGACAACAAAAACTTGTCTAAAAATATATGTTAAGACAGAACATTAAAGCCTAAGCACTGCACAAAAAGAGATATCCAGCACAATACCTATTCTGTTTGTTAATTCACTCATCAAGCTTTTTCTGCAGTTTAAAATTCCTAAAATACAGTGTAGATAACACAGCTGGTAATGTTTAATTAAAATATTTCTTCTGCTTTGGTGAAACTTAATTCTCTATTGAATCATATTAAGAAACATCTCCTTTGCTGAGAAACAATCAGGAAAGGCAGGATTCCCAAGTGTTCACCCAGTTCCCCATACCTAAGAAAATATCAAAGATTATCTCAGTTTTATTGTCAGGAAATACCACCACAAAACCAAAAGACTTCAAAGCAGAATAATCAGAGAAGTTATTCCCTTCCTCATGAGACCCCTTCAGAAGGATGTGCTCAAGTTATTGTAGAATCTGCAATCAGGCCCCAAACACCACTGGGATAAGAATGTAAAATAACCAAGTTTTTCCCATTTTAAAAGAATCAGAAAACTTTAGTAACTTAATTTGGATAACTAGCAGAACTGGAGCTGAACAGATTCCATGATGCCACTCAGCCAAAAGTTTACCAAATTTGTCATTTGCTAATTGCTTGCATGCACATAGAGGACTTTTTGCACAAATAGTTGAAGGTGAGCCTTAGTGGAAATCTGTTGAAAGCAGAAAATACCACCTGCATGAATACCACCCTGCATTCCAGACCTCAAAGAACAGACAAAGGTTTCTGAACCTGTTACAGCACAGATCTTGATCATCCAACAGTATTTGCATAACAGTAGCAACTAGTGCAATCAGAGTTTAACCTCATCCAAAAATTTTCTGAATTGTGCTAGCTGTTCTTGCAGTGAAAAACTTGGTCATCTCTTGCTCTCTTAATAGCAAGGAAAAGGCCAGCAGGTCTGCTTTTGCCAAACACCTACAAGTGTTTTGGCATATTCCCTCTCACAAATATGAACAGCACAAGATACATCTCCTCTCCATGTCGCTCCTTAACATTACAGCAAATTACTGCTGCAAAATGATTTAGCAGTAGGGCTCTCCAGAGAGACCACCTAGATAGAAAGACAGATGATACAGCAGAAGCCCAGAAACCTTAAAAACAAATAAGATTTGAAGTCTTTGTAAGATCAAACTCGATGTTGTATCAGATCAAAATAACATTTGTGTGATAGGCTTCTCAAAATCTAATGAAAAATAAGCTGTAAATTTAATTTTCTTCCCAACACATTCTTAAGTATAATAATTCTGGTTCTTGTGCAAAACTCATACCAGGCTAACACCTATCTTTAAAAAAAGGCCTTGAATATGACCTTTAAGAAGACCTTGCAACTAATGCTATTCCCAGTCTGTAAACAGCAGCCTACAAACCATCTTGACTTGAAAAAGCATAATGATTTAGAAACTATTTAAGAAGCTACAGAATATTGTCAGAGCAAAGAAACAGATGCAAAGAAGTAGGTGGCAATCACTTAACTTATGCATTATAACCTTCAACAAATACTGCTTGAGCTTCTTAAAATGCAAGAAAAGTTATTTTCAAAGAGCAAACAAGTCCTTGATAAAGATTCCCTTTTGTTCCTATCAGCATTTTCCATATACTCTCCATAAGCTGCAAGTTGGTCCTCTCTTCACCAGCTGCACATCATTTTCTGAATGCCATCAATGCCCCACTAGGAAGTTTCACAGATGAAATCCCGTCAAACATGTGGTGAAAGTGTTTGAAGCACAATCTGCATAAGAAAAGATCTTTATAACAGATATAATTGTTTCAGAAAACTATCTGTGCCCTAGCATAAACTAGGCTAGTAAAAATATATTATTCACTGTGATGTTTTATCATTGCAGCACAAGACTCTGATTTATTACAAAAGTATGCAGACTTAGTGTACTGGGTCTGGCTGAGCTGGAGTTCATTTTCTCTTAGCAGCCCTCAGAGTGTACTTTGCTTTGCATTAGTAGCTGTAGAGGTGCTGATAACACACCAGTGTTTTGGCTACTGCTGAGCAGCCCTGGCAGCACCAGCACTGTCTCTCCAAGATCATGGAAGGGGGCACAGCTAGTCCAACTGACCCAAATTAACCAAAGGGATATTCCATACGACTCTAGCTCAGATATAAAAGCAAAGGGAAGGAGGAGGAATGGGGGGCATTTGTCATTTTACAGCGTTCACCTACCAGAGTAATGACTACATGTGCTGAAGCCCTGCTTCCTGGGAATGTCTGAACATCACTCGTAGACGGGAAATAGAGATTTTTTGTTGTTTTCCCTCTGCTTATGTGCACAAACTTTCTTTTTTTCTTTCTTGTATTAGTAAACTCTCTTGTCTCAACCCGCTAGCTATTTTCCATCATTTTTTTCTCTCTCCTGTCCCACTGGAAAGGGAAGTGATAGCTTGGTGAGCATCTGGTATCGAACAAAAGTCAACACCACAGTCCTTTTTGGCACCTAATGTACAGCATGAGGGAGGAACTAAAAAGACTGTAGCGGGTTGACCTTGGCTGATTCCAGGCACCCACCAGAGCAGCCCTCTTAATCCCTTCTGCAGCTGGACAGGGGAGAGAAAATATAATGAGGAGTTCACAAATTGAGAATAAGACTGAGAGGGATCACTCATGAAATACTGTCATGGGCAAAACAAGCTCACATTAGAGACATGAAATTAATTTCTTATGAACAAGGTAAGAACAGGATAATGAGAAGTAAAATAAGGCCTTAAAAACACCTTTCTCACACCCCTCCCTCCTTCCAAACACTATCTCCTCCCCCAGTGGCACAAGGAGACTGGGAATGGGGGTTATGGTCAGTTCATCATCTGAAGCTTCTCCTGTTGCTCAGGGAGAGGAGTTCTTCCCCCTGTTCCACCATGGGATGTCTCCCACAAGAGACAGTTCTCCATGAGGTTGTCCAACATGCAACAGATTATGACCTTCTGTTCTTTTGTACTTTTTTATTGTTTGTTAGGTTTTGTTTTTTTCTTGGGATCTGCTGCCTAGCTGGTTCTCACCCCATGTCATCCAGTCCCCACTTCCTGAGTTTGCCTGTGAGGATGTTGTGACAGTGTCAAAAGCCTTGCTAAAGTCGAAGTAGACAATATCCACTGCTCTTCCCTCATCCATCAGGGAAGTCGTTTCATCATAGAAGGTAATCAGGTAGATCAGGCATGATTTACATTTAGTGAATCCATGCTGACTACTCCTGATCATCTTGTCATCCATGTGGATAGAGATGGTCTCCAGAATATCTATCACCATCCCAGAGACTGAGGTGAGGAACTGGAGTTACATACAATATCTTGTCATGAAAATGTTCCATAGTTAAAGTGATCATTGCTTATCTTCAAGTTAGAATATTAGTCCATACCTGTGTCCAGAAGTTGTGTAATTTCCATTTTCTTCTTTAAAAGAGGTATTAGACTGTCATCTTTCTTCTTCCAAACACCTCCCTTTCCCCACTGGAGCACTTTTCTGTAAAATATTAATATTGCAATGAGTTCATTTGTCCCAGTGGTTATCAAAATGAGATTTATGTCTCCTTAAGCCTCTAAAGTTAAAACTGCCTGGATATTCTACATTAAAATTTGGAAATATGTGTCTTAAATCTTTAAAGCCTAAAGGAGTATAACAGTTGTCAGGGCTAATTCTAGAAATATGTCCGTATTCTCTGTTAATAGTATGGATTTGCACAAGGGCCCATAGCCTAAACATAACACGTAGAACTGTCTTTTTAATCAGTGTGTATCTCATTAAAATAACCAGCTTTCGGTTTCTCTAAAATGTGATGAATAGAAAGAAAGGAAATTAGTTACTTTGGAGACATAAATGAAACAAAAAAAAAAAAAAAAAAAAAAAACTTCTCAAATTTCACTTCCTATTTATTGCCAAATTTCAATGCTTCCATGCAAGCACTAATCAAATGCTATTCATAAAGTAAAATGTTACCTTTGATTGTTCTACTGGAGGAATGAGAACTTCTCTAATTTCTGGGTTGTAGATGCATTATGCTGAGTGTGAGAATAGAGCTCTAATGACAAACTCTTCCACCGTAACAAAAAAATATTCTAACACTGCTGGTATGTCTGAAATTTTCTCCAGGTAGCATGTCATCCCCAAAAAAGCTAAGAGCAAGATAATTATATCACCTGTCATGAGCACAGGACTCAGGCACTATTTATGTAGAATCATCTTTATTAGAAAAATAACAGTTTTATTTAATTTAGGTAAGTGTTATAAAACGCCAACAATTGAGGAATGGGAGCAACTATATAAAGAAAACCAAAGACAAGAGAAGGTCATTTTAGTTTACAAGATGTTTCTTTCTGTATTAAGTTCTGTATCATCTACCCTGTGAGACTGAAACTAGACTTCCTCACCCTTCATTCAGAGAACATTGATAACTATTTTTCACATATTATTTAAAGAAGGACACCCCTCATGCAGCAGAGAGCAGAGATGAGAACATTACCTGTTTGTTCTTTCCCTTCACAGGAATTTCCATTTTTTGTTTTACTCATTGTTTATAAAACTTCCCATCTTTTATAACTGGTGGCAGTGTTTCACATAGTAACATTGTCATTTTAAGTTATATGCTTCCTATTTTGATAGGTAGACAAACAAGCATTCATTTTCTAAAAGCCCATTTCAAGAAAATATAATAAAAAATAATATTTCTTGACAGTCTTACAATTTTAGAATAAACTGACTGAACTCATTTCCCTACTCTTACTACTACAAAGATTAAAAAAAAGAAGCAACACATTGTGAAATTAGGTCCTTAGGAGAAGGATCTTCCTCTGCATTTGTTTTAGGGAAACACATCACAACAAAATTTTGAAAACACCAGTTATTCTCAATTGAAATTACTGGTTTTTCTTGGCCTCAATATCTGACAATAAGCAAGCATATCTGACAATATATCAAAAGTAAGCTATTTATCTGAGATTATATAAAATAAAAATACTGCAACAGAGAGACATAAATTCAGTTGAAAGGATCCTCTTACAAGTTCAGATTTTGCAAATATAAAGCTTGGCTAAAACAAGAAATGACATTTCTAATTAAAATAATAGTTTCATATTAGATAGATTAAGTAGTTTTAAATAATAAACATAATATTTGAAGACATTTAAATGAGGATTTTACTGAAATAATTATGAAAGCAGCATTCAGTTGTTTGGCTTTTAAAGATGTACTACTCATTCTGAATAGCAAGTGAGTAGTTAAAAGTGGTGGCTTATGAAGATATCTGCACAGAATGAAGAAAAAGCAAGAATGGATCAGTTCTGTGCAAGACCTGAAAATATCACATTTTGAGTGAATGTTTATCTTCATCTTATTAACATATTTATTTATATAACTGAGAGAAGGCCAAGCTTCAGTTTCAAATTCAGGAGGAATAGGGAAAAGTAGTCAGCAAATTCACAAAACTTAAACCCTACTTGTCAGAACAAGCCACTTGTTTTCTTTGAACTGTCAATTGAGGGAGCATCAACACTTATTAGCTCTCTCAAAAAAAAAAAAAAAATCAGGACACCGATTTCAAATATTCTTTTAAGAAAATGTCTTGGAATTTGCTGAAAGTTCATGCCTATCTTTCTCACTTTGCTTGTATACTATTCTATTTTCTTCCACACAATATCTGTATTTTAAGTGCCCAAAATCCTTTATGGGAGAGGTTAATCACTGTAAGATTAAGGCTTTGAAATCTCTGTGCATATCCTGACATATAAAAACAGCTGCTCAGCAGCCCCCTATATCTGAATTAAAGCATAATGATGCCTTACATTTTTAGCTTTTCTATTTTTCAGATCCTGTACTGCATTAGTGTATAACTCTGAACTCCATATAGAGTGTTCATAAGCTCCCTTCACATTGTGGTCAGACAAAACTCTCCTTCCAGGCCTGAGAACCAAGGACACCTCTGCCTCAGGCCCGAAAAGTATAAACAAAAGTGAATTGGGACAGAGGAAAGCAAACTGGGGGAATATGGCTTCATTACCTGAAGCTATAATCGGACAATTAAACCCTGATATGCAAATAAACCAAACGTATATCTGTCTGAAAAACTCATGACCATTGTCCATCCTGGGTGTAGCCTCTGAGAGGCTTTTGACTGTCCAGTGTGTATCAATTGAAGGTCTTTTATAAATACCCACTTTATTCTCTTAGTCCTGTCTAGCCTCTTTTCTCCAAGGCATCAATCCAACTGATTGATCTCAAGCTTTAATTACTCACACTTTTTCATCACTTCACTGAAAAAAAATTATTCTCGTAACATCAACAATTTATTGTTAAAGACAAAGTATCCACATCATTGCATTAGAAATTTGAGTAAAAAATAGCCTTACCAAAATTGCACTGTCAGCAATCCATTCTCCAGAGAAGAATCACAGTTTCTTTATTCCTGACTTTGTTGTTACTATTTAATATTGAGAGAAATTCCCTGAGTTTTCCCACTACAGAAAAATAAGGGTAAGTAGTCATGTGTGACTCCTTCGTTACTGCCAAACGACTAAAATCAATACTAGGACTGCAAAAACTTTTTGTACATACTTTCCTTGAAAGCAAATAAAGTTAGCTAGTGAAACCAGTTTTCTGCCTACTTGAGCAATCCCAAAAAGAAGACACATATGTGCACAAAACCAAAACAGAACAAAAGAAACCAACCAACCAAACAAACAAACAGAAACCAAACAAACAAACAAAACAAACACAAAAACCACACAGACCAGCCTGTTCCACTTCCTATTCAACTATTTTTCACTGTCTTGCCAAACAGCCTACTCTAAGTCAGTATAGTATCCTATTTTTCTTTGGTGCAGAAGAGAGAAATTAATGCACAGAAGTAGTAATGTACAGAAGAGACATACAGAAATTTAAAAAAATTACAAGGAAAGAAGTAAGGAAAGAATAGAGAAATTTTGTAAAAAAAGACAAAATTAGTGGAAGGTAGATATGTCAGTCAGAAATAAAAGCAGAAACCATGACATCTAGTAGCTAAGGGGTCTTTGCAGCAGCAGAACTACATTGAGTTATTCTCAGCTTAGAGATTTTAAGTCAGAGGATGCAAACAAGCAGTAGTTTGTCAGGAATCTTGTCAGAGAATATGCTTTAAGGCATGTAATTTTCTATATCTTAGTAAGTCCATGTGCTTACGGAGCTAAAAAGAAAGCATATGAAGCATCCTGAAGCATTTCCATTACTTCTAGGAAAACTAGAATTTGTATTTTCCCCTGAGCAGGGTGCAATACTTTGTGAGGCAATTAGGAAATTTTTTAGAAGACTCCAAAAACTATGCCACAGTCATTTATTCAAAATTCCTAACTCAAAGTCTGAATATAGATTTATAGCAGCTAAGTAATATAGAATACAATTATGATCTTACTGTGAAAATGAAAAAAATGTTGTCCATTAGACTAAATCTTTAATCTTCCCATCACTGGAAGTATTTTTTCTCCATAAATCAATTACAGATTTTTAAGTGAAATAATGTTCAGATTCAGCAAGAAGTCATATATCCTTTCTGCTTCCTGACTCCCATCTTCTACTTGCTCTTAAATGTTCCCATTTATATATTTTCTAGCTCGAAAATTTTGAATTGCTTACGACACTGTTTTTTTTTCATTGTTTTCCAAAACTACACACTCAAGTAATCTTTACATAAATAAATTAATAATTAATGAAAAAATTATTTAGAGTGAGTATCAAAATCTCCATAGTGGAAATGATGCCTTACTTGTACAAAGGTGCTGTTTTTCTGATCATACATCAAGCGTTTAAGAGCAGACACACAGAGTGTTTTTATCAGAATTTGTTTTGTCTTCAAATACATATTGCTGCAAAAGATAAATAAGAAAAATTTTAAAAGAAAAAAAATGCAAAAATTTAAATTTTTAAAAGGAAAATAATTTCTTTTAAAAATTGGGGGTTTTATTTCCTTCAGATCCATCTACCCAATCAGGAAGGTCTCAATTCCTATATTACTTTGGGCACTTCCAGCAACTACACCCTTCTAAAACCATCAAAATGATGGCCAAGAAGTTAATAAATTGTTGACAATGTGTGAACTGACACAGACTTTTGAGCTTTCTCTAGGTGTTTTTTCCCATAAAGGGCTTTACCAGGACAGAGAAATAGAGGACAGGTACACCAGTGGAGGATCTGAAAAAGAGAGACACCATGTCAAGGGAAGAGGAGTATGGACATGGGAACTTAAGAAACAAGGCACTGGTTGTGCCCACAGCTATAAGACATTTACTAATGATTGCAGGGATTTTGTTGTGGGTCTTTTGGCTTTTTGTGTCCCTTAAAGATGAGAACCCAGAAGCAGTTAAAAGCAGTTCTCAGTGTAACAAAAAGAAATAAAAATAAATAGTATATAAAAAAATAAAAGGCATAAAATTCTCATATAACCTGGAGCTATAGACCAATGAAGTATTAGATAGCTGTAAAAACATACTAGGAAACATAAATATGACCCCAAGTACAAGTCAAGAAAGCCACAACCATAAGATACATCATATTCCTCACAATAAAGTACTCCAGAGACTGCTGACCTACAGTGTTGTCCTTTCCAGCAGTCTGAAGCTACCAATGAAACATGCTATATATTCGTAGTTACTAAATGTCTGAATGTATTTGTGTGCCTGTTGCATTTCCATTTCAATGTAACCAATACAGGTATCCTATTAAAAATATTAACTTCCGTCACCAAAATTTGTCTGCATTTAAGGGCAAAGTTTCTAACAGCTTACCACATGAAATATTTTCAGTGGATTCCCTACTTAAATAGAGATGTATTTCTCCCTTGAGGAAAAACCTTGAAGGCTTTTATTTCACATTATTCATAACTTCATAAAACATAGTATTGCCTAATTTATACAAAATTCATAGTCTTGCATTTAAAAAAAAGAAAGCATAGGATCATCTTTACTGTGAGCAACCTGGTCTAGGGAAGGCATCCCTGCCCACAGGAGGGGGATTGAAACTAGAGAATATTTTAAAGTCCCTTCCAACCCAAGCCATTCCATGATCCTGTTATTTGAAGCTTTCTTTGATTAACAATGAATAGATGCAGTATGCTAAGAGGCAAAATTTCTCTTTGCAAATGGAATCAGGTGCCCAGTAGCAGAATGTACAAGAAACAGTTTAGAAGGTACAGCAAGTAGCTCCTGTACTCCTGAGGCAAATGGCACTTCTGAGTTCTGCAAATACTACTACAAATAACCTTATTGAAAAGTCAGAGAGAGAACTGTCAATACATCTTTTCACTTTATGAAAAATAATTTCATTTTATTCTTCCCAAGAGAAAGAGGTGGATTTGTTTTTCTTTCTTTCTTAGAAATGCTATTTCTGTCTAGAGAAATGTCATGAGAAACAAAAGAAAATAAAAGAAAAATAACTACTCAAGAAGAAAAAAATATTCTACTTATTTGAAATGCTTCTTTTTGCTGACTGTTTAATGTCAGTATGTAGCATGTTGTACTTGAAATTATTATAGTAGGAAATATTATAAGAGTTTGAGGAAAAAACAGAATTCTTAGTTGTTTTACAGGTGAAGCACATATTTTCAGGGGGGATGGAATGATGAAGAAAAATATAATATTTAAGAAAATTTCAGATGAAGTAAAAGAATTTTGTAATTTCCATTGCAAGTGCCACCAAGATGACAGAATTTCAAATATTTTCCAATTTTTACATTTTGTTTTGAGAAATATCCTTCATATGCTACCACAAGAGAAAGAAGATGTCATTGAATCATAAGTTACATTCAGAATCTTATATAGTGCAAACAAACTCTTTTGTTTAGAGTTCTCTATGCAACTAACTCCACTCAATTGCCTTTCACTGAAGGTAAACATCTTTTTTTCATGTTTACCTAAAACTTGTCTTCTGAGTATTTTAGTTAACTTCTGAACATGCAACTTCTGCTTAGGGGATAGGACTCACACAAAAATGAAAGCTTGTTTTATTCAGGTTTTTCTTATCTTCAGAATTAGAGTGGGAATGAGTACCCCAACCATGTTAGCCAAGCAACTGAACAACATTTCCACTGCAGCTGGGCTGTGATTTAGTGCCAAGCAGCTCTGGGAAGGGCATCTAACCAAGCACCCTGCTATTGAAGTGTCCAAGCCCACTGACACTGACCTCTTTCTGTCATGCTAGGGGTGCAGCTGTCAGAGTCACCAACACACAGGGTCAGCACAAAGGGCCAGAAGCTCAGCCAAGGGCAGTGAGCACAGCCTGGACAGCAGCAGTGACTTGCCACAGTGCACAGTCCCCAGTACCAACCCTGGCATCAGAGGCCTCCAGCCAGTGTGAGCTCCTAAGGGAAAACACACATCTGGGGCTGTAGGGGTTTAAAAGTTTAAACACAGCACTGTACTACCTGCTAAGAAGAAAATTGACTCAATCCCAGCTGAAACCAGGCAAGGAAGAAAAACAGTGTTCCTTTTGTTTGTGGTGTTGTTTTTATTATTTGGTTTGGTTTGGTTTGGTTTGGTTTGGTTTGGTTTGGTTTGGTTTGGTTTGGTTTGGTTTGGTTTGGTGCTAGGCTTCAGTAGTGCCTTTAAGAAAAGTTATTTAAGCTGGAAGTTTGAAGTAGAAAAGAAGATAAATTTTGGTGCTTTTCTCTGGCAACACACTACGGGTGTTCATCACTAGCATTTCAACTGCAGTTGTGGACAGACTTGTGTTTTCACATATGAAGGAGCAGAGGAGGAAGAAGAGGCTACAATATTCAGATTTATGCACTTAAAGTGTAATTTTAAGACATCTCAATTTGCTGGGTCTCATACAATTTTTTTCCAAGTTGATCAAATTCACTAAATGAAAAAATCAAGTATAATGTGATTTAAAGGGAAATACATGAATGGTCCCTGAATGCTGAGAACAGCTGGCTACTGAATGCTCTGAACAGCTGGTTTTGGAAAGTACAGTGTAAGAGTTGCTGCTGTAGCAAGGAGTGACATATTGTAGGTTCAGTTATTGATGACCTTTTTAACTTTAGGCTTTAACTACATAAAAAAAAAAGTATCATGTTAGTGATATTACCTAGGTAAAAATTAATTCTATGACAGGTAACCTTCAGCAGTATCAGGATGCTCAGTAGTTCTTTTTTAAAACTTTAAAACCACACAAAAATTTTAAACTTCTGCCTACACCCCTTCATACTCCTGTCACTTTGTGTTATAAGCCATTAGAGAAACCATGGTCCTATGTATGGTGCATTTCTAAGGGTTACCAATATGAATTATTCAAACTCCTAAGCCAGTAGCTATCACAATTATGGCTTCATGCATATCCATGATTGCAGATAACCTGTGCAGTCCTGTGTTGGAAGAGGGAATGAAACAGGAGAGGACACACTTCAAAATCCTCACAGTTCTCACAGGGACTCAGGGACTGTGAATTCTTCTTTTAACTCTACTGTCAAAGTCATCCTTTCAACCTCTCTTACATTTATTCCCAGTTTCTAGTTTGTCTTCAAGGACTAAAGAGTAAAGCTTGCTGGTATAGCCTTTATGAACTCTGCATATATAACTTCCTTAAACACATTTAACAACCATATATCTGAAAACAAATTGGATTTTTAAATTATTATTATTATAATTGTCATTCCTTGTTCTAACCACTAAAGCTATGAACTCCAAATATAACTGCTAAATGTATTCTGTAAATTCTGCAATGTGTTGCCTTTCTGGAATGCTAAATTTGCACTGACAGGATCAGCCTAATCAAATACATATTTAGGGCTAAAAATAACTTGTTTTCAAAACAAAACCTAAAAAAATCTTTTACCAAAAACTTCAGAATGTTCAACTGAAATAAAGGCATAAGACAGTGAAAACAGAGATTTCTGGAAAGGTGAAAGAAATGTTAAAAAGTATTGGTATATTAAATTGTGTCTATAGGAGGCTACTGAAAACTTCAATAAACAAAACAACATACCAAGCTTTCTTATATGAATGACTCAAGGTTTTAATTTTCTCCCTTTCAGGTTATTCCACTGTTGGGCTTTTTTTATTTGCTTGTTTTTTTGGTTCCTGATTATTCTGGGCAGTGGATTTTGCATAGCACCAGGCTTTTTTTCAGGCCTAGTATCCAACTTAGATGAATCTCTGCTTAGACATATATTCTAGGTCTGACACTTACAGGTTCTTTTTCTAAGAGAGTCTACGTAATTATTTTCCTCCTCAGGAAGGAAAGGAATTTTTTTCATTGAGGTTTTTAAAAATATATATCTGAATTACTTCATTACAAATGTCTCTACCATGAACAAAAGTAATTTAAAATTATCATTTTTGTGGATGTAGATACTCGGACTAAAACACAGCTCCACCCATATCAATGGTTCAGGTGAAACTTATGATGGTAAAATTGTAATTCATAATAATTAATAAGAATTAAGGCACTGCTGTCAATCTAAAGAGAGGTCATGGATTCAATAATTCCTGGATATATCAATTTTGTCGTACCTATGTAAGTGTCCTGTCTCTCCCACAGAATAAAGAGTGCTGCTCTGAAATATTTCTGTGTTCTCGTTTGTCTCTTTATTAAAAAAAAAAAAAATCTGTGATCTGTTTCTTTGTGGTATTTTTAAATTAGTAAAAGTGCATCATTCAGCTTCTGTATTATTTTGACTAGAATTCAGCTGGGAATAACATTGAGAAATTAATAACAGAACCTGCCTATTTTTACTGTCTGGAATTCTTCTGCTCTCTATCTAATTTGCCCCCCTATTCCAATGCTGTACTACCTAGAATATTTTCTGGTCTCATAAATATCACAAGCCATGTCTCCTTGGCTTCATCACACAGAAATATGTTTAAGAGATGCTGGGACAGAGATAATTTCTGAAATTACAAATCACCTTCAGCTTTTGAAATTGCTTTCCATTTCTCATTCTTACTCTTCTTTTCCCCTTTAAATAATTTCTCTTTGCTATTTATATCCTTCTATAATTTTAAATTGCTACAACATGTCCTTCTACCAGTCATCATTTAGAAAAATTTGACAACATTTGGGACTCATCTCCTGATCACCTCAAATTATTAAACTGTTTTTTCTAGTTTCTTAGTAACCTTGTTTCTCAAAGAATTTTATGTGCTCTCAAAGGATTAGTGAAACTCCTTTAGGAGCTGTCTTAATGATTTTATTATAGTAGCTTCCAAAAGGGAGTATGTACTCACAAGGCAAATATTCTAGTTCTGTAAGGTATCAACCACAAATGTGAAACTTTGAGGAAATTATTTTAAAATGTAGTCTTTTTAGGGAAAAAAAAAAAAAAAAAGTACTTAGGAACCTTTATTAATTGATAAATCAGTATCTATTTGAGTTTCTTCCAAGAGACATTATGGTTTACCCCAGTGGTGAGATGAGGACAGAGGAAGAAGAGCAGAAGTGAGAAAATGTATGGGTTGAGATAAAGACAATTTAATAGTGGCTTTAAAGCAGAAGTCATGCCCACGTGAGACTTTCCACTGGCAGGCAGGTGTTCAGCCATCCCCAGGGAGGATGGATCTTATCACGCAGAAAGTTGATTTGGGAAGACATTGCTCTGAACATGCCCCTTTCCTCTTCCCAGCCTCATGTGCTGCACATAATGCCACAAGGTGTTGGATGCCTCTGGTTAGTTGGGACCAGCTGTGTCCCCTCCCCGCTCCTTGTGCACCTCCTGTCTGCTCACTGGTGGGGAGGGGTGAGAGGCACAGAAGACCTTGGCTCTGTGTAAGCCCTGCTCAGCAATAGGCAAAAAAACTTCCCTGTGTTATCAACACTGTTTACAGCACAAATTCAAAACAGCTGTAGTAGATACTCTGAAGAAAATGACTATTCCAGAGGAAACCAGCACACTCAAGTAGGCCAGGACTATCAGTTTCTGTGTTATAAAAAAGCTTCAGTTTATCTGCTGCTTTTATTGAGCTTAACTTTTCAAAGGGATAATTATTCTCCCACTTTTAAACAGTTAATTTTACATAATATCTGTTCTGTTGTAGATGAAAAATTATCTGTCTCTTATTTCTTTCCTATCAGTGAATTTATTTGTTTTCTGTATTGTCTTTCCATCTCCCTTCTTCTTCCCATTCTCACATTGTGGATTCAACACTTACAGTCAGTTTTATTACTGTTTTTTTCTCCCCTGTGGTAGATTTGTTTTGCATACAGGTCTGAAAGCATATTATACTTTCCAGCAGACTAAATATACATACTTTGACTTTCAGAATTCCTTTGGATGCTTCTGGGAACGACCCAAGGTCATGTGAGACCATAACTGATCAGGGCAGGATGCTATAATAATGTCGTATTTTTATTTTCTGTTATTATTATGTTTTTTATTTCTTATTGTTGTTACCTATGTTATAAATTACACTACATATTGGACCAAATAGTCTCACCACTTTTCTTCTGTCCATACTAGTTTTCAATCATAATGATTGTAAATTCCCATCAACTCCAACAAGGTTTTAATTTGTTTTTCATTTCCTTGAGCTAAGAAAGATTAAACAATAGTTATGTTACTACTTTTAGATGACTGTTCAGTCAGTCTGTGACCAGTTCAGGCTGTGGAAACCTTAGACAAGTAATAAGACCCTCAGCAGTGAGCTCAACAGAAATTCTGTGGTCTTTATTTGTAATGACAAAAACTTTTTTAGTGATCCAAATGCTCCTAATACCAGCATTGGTCCAGAACTAGAAATACCTTAGTGTTGGCAAAAGATTTTACACCTACCTCTTAACCTTAACATCCCAAAGTTTAGCTTTATAAACACAACAAATTTATTCATGAATATATATGGAAAGTTCTAGAAAAAATTGTATTAAATTAATACCTTTATTGCCTTTACATAGCTATATTAACTAAATACCTTTGCTTTTTGAAAATATTAGAATTGGCCCTTCTGTTGTTGTTTTGGTATTAAGAAGCAATAATTCACTAGAATCTAGAAGTGGATGCAGTGTTTTAGTCCTACTGTGGGCTTTTCTCTAAAAGGCTAATATCAGTTAAATGTCTGCAGTCCTACTGAGCAGGTGTCCTGGGGTGACTTTATGATACTGGTATCCCCAATCGTCTGGTTTATGTTATATATTAAGTTCTGCACCTTTAAGACTGGCTTTGAGAGCAAGAGAGGGGGAAGAAGAAGCCGCAGTTTGTGTTAAAGAAAATATAACTCCCACACATCTCGCTCCTGGACTGTGTTGTCTGCAGCACAGACAGACAGCGGGACAGAGCTTCTCCCTGGCTTTTAGTTAGTTTTAGCTAGCTGAGGCAGAGGAGTTCCCCGGACCTTTGTTTTTTCCCTTTTTTCCTAGATCTGTGCAAGCCTGCTCTGGACTGAACACCCAGCCAAACCCCGGGAGCTCACGCCTGTGGCCCACCGGGGCCTGGGCTTTGGCACTTTTCCAGCGCCGGAAAGACTGATAAGAACCTGAGCGAGCCGAGCTACACCACATAAAAAAGACTTTTCTTCCTAGACTTGCCATCCCATCAAACAGCAAGACGTTTTATTATTATTTAATATTACTCAATTTCTGTTAAATAAACAGCTTTTTCCACTTCTCTCCAAAGAATTTTTTTTCTTTCTTTTCCCGGACCAGAAAGTGAAAAGGAGCATTTCCCTGAAGAAATCCCCATTTAGAATTTTCCTCCCTAATTTGCCCTAAACTAAGACAGCAGGTAATGGGTAGATTTAAGAGAGAATGTGTGTGGAAAAGCAGAAGAGGTGAATCACTAGGGACAACATGGCTGGGAAAATTAATTGTTATACAAGCTCTGTGATATTCAGTTACGTTTTACAATATGTATTACATAAAAATTACTACTTCAGCTAGTGAACCAGCTAGCTAAAAGAAACTTCCAAAATATACTTTAAAATTTGTTATGTAAGACTTAAATATTTGGTCACTACTGCAAAAATTTAGTTTTGCACATCACCTTCTTCTGCTGAAATTGTTTTCCTTTTTATTGACAAAATCTGTTGACAAAGAGCAGTTCATAAGTTAACAGGAGCTAAGAAATCCTCACTATTATATTCCAAACAAGAATTCCAGAAGCCTAAAATTAGATCCCTAAAACTATCTCGTTTTTAAGTGATCTGATTTATAAAAACACTTAATCAACCCTCAGATATCAGTAGAATTCAAAGAACTAAGAGAACTTTGTTAATTAAGAACAGGATTCTGCCTTTTCATACTTTTCTACGTAACTTAGTTTAACTGTATTCCCTGCAGCAAATTCAAATTTTCATTTTTCCCTGCTGTGTATTGGAAATATTTTGTGATCTTACCTCTAACGGTGCCAGTGGCTGCCATTCTAATGGTGTTCCTCATCCCTGTGATACCTCAAAGTGTGGGATTGGTTTGATTTGGTTTCTAATATGGCTGCCATGATCTTTTTGCTCACTCGTGCCTAAGTACCAAACACCATCTTTCCCCTCATTTGCATGCATCTACCAGATGTAATAAATCAGCTCAGACATTTTAGAATATAATGAAGCACACTAGATTAATTATGAGGAAACTTTCTTGTCGTCTATTGCCAAGTTTTGGTCAATAGGATTGACGCTAAGAAGAGTAACATTGCTGCAGGGAGTTTTCAAGGCTTAAACACCCTCCTTCACGTTCATTAAGGTTCCGAGTTGTTTTTCCCTTTTCCTTCATAATAATTATATCTATATACCACAGAAACCCTTTTTGGAGTGTGTTTGCTCTCCCTGATTGGATTCAAATGAAAAGCTGCCTTTCTCTGTGGGCTGATTTCTTTTTCCCGTCTAATCAGAAGCATGGCCTGAATCCTAATTACAAGTTAGGAACTTAATGAATGAACTTTGAGAATATTAATTTAATGCTTGAAACACCACCAAATAGAGAGAATGTTTTATTTAGGGCTCGCTTCATGAAGTCTCCTTTTAGAAGCATTAGAATTTAAGGTTTAAAATGAGAACGTGTTGAAAAACGACATTTATCCCTCAATGAAAGGAAATTAGTAAAGACTTTTAAAAATGAGGAGGTGAATTAAAGGAGAGGAAAAAAAGAAAGGTAGCTGTAATTAAACTGAGATTTTAGAATTAATGATCTTGCATATTTAAAGTAATTTTTACTTACAACAGTAAAATCAAAGGCACAAGAATATGTATTACTGTTGATTTTTCAGGAACAATTCATTACTCAAGTGCATCATTTGAGTTCATGTTTGTTGAACAGTCAACTTATACCTGCAGTTGTAGTTTCTGGTGAAAATTTGGGTTCCTCCTAGGGCACTGTATTACCTGAAAGAGATAGTGCTTTTGAACACCTACTGAAGGAACTTCTATGTGTTCTTCTAGCTTGAGTGTAAAACTTGAGTGAATACCCCCTCTAGGGCTTCCAAAAGCTTTCAATGGGCTAAGGGCATTAATTGGTCATACTGATAGCTGAGATAGTAAGGAGCAATGGTTTTCTCAGCACGTAGAAGAAAATGTTTAATCTCCAGAGAGTTTCTTTCCCAACAAGAATTTTCCTATGCTGACATTCAACACCAAGTCTGTAAGCACAGGCCTTTTACTCAAAAGTTAATTTACTGCCTTTCTTACTTCAGTGTTTTTGTTTTGTTTCTTTGATAGAATTCCAAAGAAAAGACTTAGCTTACCTAAGTAAACAAAGTTTGAAATATTTTGATACAGCTCCCTTTTAATTCCCATTTTTTAAACATTGTGTAGGAGCTTCTTTAGTCTTTTGTTTTTTTCAATGGATTTTTAAAGAGCAGAGTAAGAAAAAAAAAAAATAGGATGGCAGATTAAAAAGCACAAATAAGAGATGAAATGTGGTGTATCAGGACTTGACTACCACCACCTTTAGAGCCTGAGCAGACACCAATGGGATTAGCTGCTAGAGACAGAAGTTAATGCCCTTCGTTAAGCATCCTCAGCAATTGAACCTGTTTTTTCTCTTACAGCTTTATGGTCACCATGCAAACACCTCTATTTTCTCTTGGTTTTCAATTGCTGGTATTTCGTTTTCTGTTTTGTTTTTTATTTTTAAGGAAAATGATTATAATGTTGCACATAGTAGAGATGAGATGGTGTCATGGGGTGACTTTACCTTTAAGACAGCTTTGGGAGCTAAGGAAGTTGAAGCTGCTGGTGGCTGATGGGAGTCTTTCCTCCTGACCAATTATCGGTCATTTCTGAGAATTGGCGGCGGTTTTGACCATTAGAAAGTAGGATAAACTTGTGAACACCCCCTTAAGATGTAAAGTCAGAGCACTCTGCTCCTCTTTTGTTTCCGGCTTTTGAGAAGATAACGAGGCTCTGTTGTGGCCTCCTCCTTCCCCCCCCCCCCCCCCCCCCGCGGCCTTGTCTGGCCTAGGGGATGGGGTGGGGGAGGAAAAGAAAGCAGAACTGCAGAACTGCTCAGCCTGGTTTAGTTTTCAGTTTCTGCTGGTGCTGGATGAAACCTGACACCATGAACTCTTGCAGCTTTTCTAAAGCTTTTAATTCTTTTACTACCTGAATAAAACGTACAGATTACTCCTTTTTCCCAGAAAGACAGAGAGAGACAATCAACATGAAGAAGACATCATAAAACCACCAAAAACAGTGAGGAAAAGAGTTAAGTTTTAAATAGGAAAGAGAGAATAAGGAGATGCTTTACAGGTGAAATATCTTTCTGTTAAAGCTATGGAGATGGACAATAGTAGTTTAAAAAGACTCCTTTAATTCATGACAGAGTATTGGGAGGAATTGAGTGTTCAAAGTGTGGATTTTGAGCAAAAGAGAGAGTACTTGTGATACTGTGAGTTGCTGGAACTGGGTAGAGCGAAGATTTTGAAGCCTTGGGGGCAATAAGAAAACTGTTTTCCAGGAAAGCTCACAGAGACAGATGAAGAAGACTTTTGCCTTTGAATGACTTATCCTTAAAATGACATCCCTAAACTCATGGCTCATACACACCTCAGAGTGATGTGAAATGGGAGAACTGATGACAGATTTCCGGGCAGCTGACATCAGAGAAATAGAAAACTATAACAGAAATAGTTTTCTTGTGAGAAACTCCATAAGTTAGCAGAAAGAGACTTCTGTTTCTCTACAAAGACTGATAAAAAGATTGTAGCGGGAATTGGGACTGTTTTTAACCACCAAAATTCTAAAGTGTTTTTGTCTCTGTGTTGTCATGTGTACAAAGAAATGGTCAAGTAGTGGGAGATAAAAGGGTTTTCTGGAAGTTTATTCTGGTGTTCTTATTCTTGTAGTTTGTTAATAAACTGTTTTTATTCCTTTTAAGTTTTAAGCCTGTTTTGCTCTTGTTCTAATCCATATCTCACAGCAAGAAATAAGTAATTTTTTTAGTTACTGGTTTAAAACCACGACAGATGGTTTCTTTGTACATAGTCAAGGCACAAGTACCAAGAAAAGTCTATTTTGAATGATTTCCAAAAGTGAAATAGTGAAAAGTGAAATATATGAATGTTTACCCTCGGAAAAGTTAGGAAACTAAATATTTTATATCCATAGTTTATTACTACAGAACTCAAATACATTTGTTGGTCAGTGGATGTTAGGATAGAACAAAATTGCTGTTCTTTTCTACAGAGAAACCTCAGTCTCCTGTGTTCCATTTAATTAATCCATCTTTTCTATAGGAGAATAGGTAGTTTTGGTTTTTTTTTGTAATGGCTTTACTTTTAAATTTCATTCTATGGTCAAAAGGAATAAAATAATAAAACCCATAAATTGCCAGTTATTGTTCAAATATATGAATACGTAAAGTCCCATTGTGGAGTTTTACCCTTGAATGGATTAATTAAAACCACTGAGTTAGATTTCTATTGAAGTTTTTCATACATTTCTGTCTTCTCTTGAATAAAATTGTCCCATCCCTCTGAACACATTGAAACCCATCATACTGTTTTCTGTGACAAAGGTGCCTTTGATTATCTAACCAAATCAGGCAACTATTTCAAGATACACTGAATGCTGCCCTTCAACTTGAGTCCATATATTTATAGGACTCAATGCATATGGACACTTTAAATATAGTTGTGATTCCATTTGTTTTACCTGTATCCATCTGCATTTGGTCCATCCCACAGTCTTGAGCCATCATGTATATCTCCTTCTTTCAGGTGACACCAAAGTTCTTTCTGCTTTTTTAAAGCTTTTCTTCACATTCTGCTTCTCTAAGAAGAGCTCTTTGTATCCTCACTAGAATATAATATACACATTCTAAAGTCAATGGACCCTTCAAAATTGTTTCTTATTACACAAAATTGAAAATAATTTTTTATTACAATTGATTTAAATTGGAACACAATTCATGGTTATGCAAGTTAGGGAATGAAAATATAGGTTGAGTTAACAAAAATCTAATATGGCCCTTTTGAAAGTGTTATGACTTTAAGTATCCACAGGTTCTTATATAAAACAGCTGTTGAGAAAACTAACCATAAAACTATCAGTGTTTACAAGATTTTTATTATACAAACCTAATGGTTCCCAAGGTTTTAATGCACCACAAAATAGACTTTCCTCTTCCTTATGAACACAAAGCACATCTCTCTAAAGGGACTTTTCTTCCTACAAGCTATCAATGCAATCAAAACTACTGATGCATTTTATTACATTACTGCCTCTTGAAGAAACATGTTTTTATTGTAATATTTCATAAAGATTTCCTGCAGGCAATGTAAAAAATAACTATCTAATAAAATTTAGTAGAGTGTTCTTACAAACCTGATTAAAAAATGTATAGTAGGCTAGCAAATATATATATACACACTTTAAACTTACCCCTAAAAATTAATATCTTAGGCCTCTACTACTGAGCTTCTATCATCCTGCTTTTACCATGTGTGTCTCACATTCTCATTAGAAAAATATGTCCATGAATTTCTTGATGAAGGTCGTAAAAAAGAGCTTCAAAGTCTAAAATCAGTTTGGCAAGTCTGCTGTAATGCATATATAAAATACATGGACTTATGCATATAAACACTATTAATTTAATAATGTATTAATGTATAATTAACAACCTTAGAAAATTTGGTGATGAAAATCACTGTGAAAAGAGATTAAACTTTCTAAAACATAGGAAGTAATTTCTAATAATAAAACAAGATGAGAATTTTAACACAGATTTATTTTAGTCTGCTAAGATTTATCTTTTTTTGTGGTATTTAATCTCAATAGAAATAAAAGATTACTCTAGAAGACAATTAAGAACAGGGAACCAAGTCAGTGCATCAGATGTTATGTACACATTGGCAAATAGCAACACTGGTCCTACAAGTACAAGTAGAATTGTGCAGCAAAACAATTGGTGTTGAGGACCTGGTATTCACAGTATACACATTTATATAGTTTTTTATTTCACAGTACCTCTAGCCTAGCCTTGAGTTTGATCGTCTCTTAGTAGTCCGGGGCTATTAAGCATAATTCTGCAGTTCATCTTTCAGTGTGGTTTAATCTGAAACACTTCCAGTCTACATGCTCTCAGGATGTTTCACAAAGTCCTACAAGGAGGGAAAATCAGAACATTAATTTCAAAAGCAACCTCTTAATTATTATGAAAACATTGATGCAGATGCATTCTGAATTTCTTAAAAGTGGAATTTTGGCCAAAGGAATAGTTTAATAACATAGCACATAGGATAGCCTGTTGAGTTTGCATGGCAAAGATTTGGTAGCGATGGGACTACAGGGGCAGCTTCTGTAAGAAGCTGCCAGAGGCTTCCTTCTTGTCTGAGGGAGCCAACGCCAGCTGGCTCCAAGACAGATCTGCTGCTGGCTGAGGCAGAGCCCATCCGTGACAGTGGTAGCACCTCTGGGATAACAGATTTGAGAAGAGGACAGGAAAGAAATTAACTTTCTGCAGAGCAGCTGTGGAAGGAGTAAGAATATGTGAGAGAAACAGCCCTGTAGACACTAAGATCAGTGAAGGAAGAGGGAGGAGGTGCTCCAGTCATCAGAGAGATCCCCTAAAGCCCCTGGAGGACCCCATGACAGAGCAGGTGGATGACTAAAGGAGGCTGTGACCTCTTGGAAAGCCTGTGCTTGGAACAGGCTCCTGGCATGACTGGTAGCCCAATTGAGAGAGGATCCCATGCTGGAGCAAGTTTGCTGTCATCACCTATGATTCTATGGGGTGCCCAGTCTGTTCTTGAAGGACTGTACCCCGTAGAAGGATCCATGCTGGAACAGTTCATGAAGAACTGCTGCCTGTGGGGAGCACTCACGTTGGACAGGTTTGTGGAGGACTATCTCCTGTGGAAGTGACCGCATACTGCAGAGGGGAAGAGTGTGAGTAGCGATTCATTCCTGACTTGTCGGAAAATAAATTAAATTATTTTCCACCCAAGCTGAGTATAGTTTGCTCTTGGTGGTAACTGGTGAGTGATCTCTTCCTACCCTAATATCAAACCACAAGCCTTTTGTTATGTTTTCCCTTTCCTGACCAGATGAGGGGATGAATGATGGAGTGGCCTTGGTAGGCACCTGATGTCCAGCCAGCACCAACCCACCACAGAAGAATAACTAACCTACATAAAATGTAGTTGTTTTAGTTTTGTGAGTTTTAGTGTTTGCATTTTTTTGTTTTGTGTTTTGAAGAAATGTATTTTGTGGTAACTTGAAGGAGTTTTTTCAAGGGAAGAGCATTTATCCAGCAGCCTAGAATCTGTTGTTAAAGACAAACTGGTTCCAATTGACTCTGGACACTGTTTCCCAGCTGTCCTCCTGAGGATAATTGGGAAATTAGCCTTTGTCTCTCACACTAATTACCAGCTCATTCTACCCGGCTGATTCTCAAAGAAACGCAGACAACTACAAGAAGAGAAAATAGTAAAATACAGCTTTTTGTGAACATCAAATACTCACATACCATTTGCTAAGCTTCCCTTTCCCAACCTATTTGTAATGAAGGTACAGACCAGAGCTCTTGACCAGCTGACTACCTATTTAGATGTGACTTTCTGCCATATGAAAATACTAGTAGCTCCTGATCCTGCTCCAAGGCTGGGCAGGAGAAGAGTCTGGTGGCAATGCTTGTGAGTGTGTGTTCAGTGGCAGTGATTTAAGAGTATTAGAATATGAATCTGACAACAGAAAATAAAATAGAGGGGTGGAAAAAGCAGAGTATGTTATATTTCATCATGGATATTTATGTACATCATTCCCAGTGAAACTATGAAACAGTGTTATTATTGGTGAGGAGAGGAGAAAAAAAAGAAAAAGGAAGATCTTTTTTTTCTCCTTGATTCCTTGCACTCACCCACTGAAGGCACAGTTTGGGAATCCTTATAGGCTGGTAAGAACACCAGAAATATCAGTCAGAGGAGCAGGTCCTTCATAAACATTTCTGACTACTGTCATTTTAATTCTTCAATCCCAGAAAATGTTGACTGTATAAAAGTATTTTACTTAGTATCACTTGCTTTTAAAATATAGTGCCTGTGGTTCAACTGCATAGATAGACTTTGGAATATCAGAATAAAACTTAGTTACTATTACAGAGATGTGAATGGGGACATTGCTCACAGCAGGTACAAAGAAATGTTAATAAATAGGTTGGCTAACCTTTGTTTGTTCTTTAGAAAAATTGAGTTCCTTCATGCTTTTCTTCCCATGTTAACTATATGGAGCTTTTATTGTATGTCTGCCTGCATTCCACAAATGCCATGAAGAGTAAGTCAATGCAGCTTAAATTTTTTCTAATCTTCCAGAACCGAGAGACTTTTTATTTGTACTTTTTTTTTAAGGCTGCACTTTAGATTTTCAAAATGCTCCACTACACAACAGTGGTTCAATAGCATCATAAACCCCAGCAGGGTAAGGTTTGTTGCATGCTTCAACAAGTAGGACAGAGGAGAGGAACTTGCATGGAGAGTACCACAGAATTCATCAAGTGGCTACAGACAGAGTTCAGCAACCCTTTTCTCCTTGAGGAATGCACTGCAGAAGCTGATGAGCTTTCCTATAAATTTTATAGACTGCTGAGGTGAGAGTGGAGAGAAGGGGTCAGTTTTTCTAATGTTCTTCATGCTGTTTTGCCACTGAGATTCCATTCAATTACTTGGTTTGCTCATTGTAAGCCAGTGGGCTGAAACATGGGTGAGGTCACGGTTTGTAATAGTATATGGATCAATGCTTGCCATTTAGAAACTAGGCAAATTGGGTTAAAAGACACTACAGTGTGTCTGAGGAAAACAGATAGCATATTTGCTCTTTTTTCCTCTAATATTAGTAGAGTGGATGGGTTTTTGGTTGGCTTTTCGTGGTTTTCGAAACAATCTAATAGAAATGGAGTTGAGTAATATATACAATACTTTGGTTTAGCATAGAAACAATTAATGTACCTATGATACTGGATAATGGAGCTGTATAACTGAAATAACAGAACTTATTTCAGCTGACATAATAGCTTGAATACAAAAATCTTTGGGTTTTGTTTTGTTAGTTAAGTTAGTTTAGTTAGTTTAGCCTTTTCTTATTCAGAAAGATGTTCATATCTGAGTTGTCATTTTATACCCAGATAAAATTACCATGCTTGCCAGTCCAGTGGGATCATTATAGGTGAAGCTCATAGGTCTCTAGAAGCAGAATGAGGTTTCATGCACAAAGGCATACTTTTTTGGGTGTGGATCCTCTGTATCCTAGAGCTTGGATGTTGTCACTGAGTTTGCAACGTTCCATAGCTTTTGGAATCACTGTTGGATTTGAATCCTACAGA
>NW_026709035.1:0-22500 GCF_030490865.1 Poecile atricapillus | reverse complement strand
GAGCTTCCCAGAGAGCTTCAATAGGTGGTTTTTCAAAATCTTTGTGTTGCTTTAATCAATTTGTTTTAATACAGTGAAAATCCAGCACAGTCTTAGTTAATCAAAGTAGCATTGTACTCAAAATTGACTGATTTGCTTTTGGAGCATTCAGTAAACACAAAGATCTGTGTTTTGGATACTGTCCAAGGTCAGGTAGGTATAGATAAGTCCCCATTATATTTGTCAAAAAATTCAACACCCCAAGGGTATATCTGGAGTATTGTGTTCAATTCTGGTCTGCTCAGCATAAGAAAAACAAGTTCCTCTGTAAATGGTCTAGTGAAAAGTCAGAAAGGTGATTGGGGGACCGGAGCATCTCTCTTGTGAGGAGAGGCTATAGGAGCTGGGCCTGTTTAGTCTAGAAGAGAGAAGAGTGAGAGGGAATCTCATCAGTACACATAAATATCTCAAAGGTGGGTGCCAAGAGGATGGTGCCAGGCTCCTTCTGGCATTGCCCAGCGACAGGACAAAGAGTAGTGGCCATAAACTAAAACACAAGAAGTTTCACCTCAGTGTGAAGAACTTTACATTGAGATTGGCAGAGCACTGAACAGGCTGCCCAGGGGGCTCGTGGAGACTCCCTCTCTGGAGATATTCAAAACCCACCTGGACACGTTCCTGAGTCACCTGCTGTAGGTGACCCTGCCTTGACAGGGGTTTGGACTGGGTGATTTTCCAGAGATCCCTTCCAACCCTTATGCTTCTGAGATTCTGTGATTCTATTATTCTAAAGCTAGATTCAACATGCCTCACAATTTTTAAGCAAAGCATATCAGCAGCTCTGAAATTTGTCTTCTTTTTTACTTGTTTGAAACAAATCATTGAGTTCAAGCAATATTCCTAACTGTCTAAACTTAAAATCACTTTTTTTAAGGTAATAAACTGTTAAATTGCAAAAATTATTTTAATGCCTATTTCAGAGTTGATATGCTCATTGGAGAAAAATGTTTCTTTGGAAATTTATGTGTAAAAGCATTAATTTCAAATTACAAAATTGCACAGAATGACAGTTACTCAGATTTCTTTCATTTCAACTGAAAACTGGTGAAAATCAAGATCTGTGCAACTGGAAGCAGTGAAGCTAGATTAGACTGCTATGATATCTTGTTAAATGAAAAAAAGAGTGAAGTCTTCCTTTTCATTGCCTCAGATTTAGGTTTAGGTTAAATAAAGTATTGGAACCCCATTACTCATAATGGGATGGCACAAGGGGTATTCATAGCAGAAATTTGTCCAGCATATCAAGCAATGATCCATTAAGGATAAATACTTTTTAAATGCTGATAGCTTTGTGCAGGCTTCCCATGAGAAACACAGTGATGTGTGGCACTATTTTCCTCCTTCAAAGTTAAATTTTTATCATTTTTTACGCTTACAGCAGTACATGATATCCTTGCAAACATGAATCCCTTAACCTTACACCTGTGCAGAACCAGCCTTTTCCCGTGAACTTGGTATTGGTAGCAATATTCTGGAGCAAAAGTGTGCAAATTATGGATTTCCGTTTTCCAAAACAGTTGAGAAAGATGAATGGAAATTATCTGAAACCTGACACGGAAATCTCTAAAATAATGCATCAAAGTTTTCTTTGTGCTACTTCCTTTTCTCTGACTTGGTTTTATCATCTTTTTTTAAGTTCAGAACAAAATGTGGTGTTTCTTTCAGGGTACTTTGATTACAGGGGAAATCAAGCATGAAAAAGACTGTTCCAATCTGATAAAATTCTTGTGAAACTGAGGGGTCACTTAAATCATAATCCATTATCTGTTGGCACTTGAACTTTCTCATCCTGAAATGACATCTTGGCAGCAATGCATATTATTAAGATGAGCAAGATTGATACTAAAAAAAATAGTCCTTGATTTCTGATATTGACATTTTGGAGTATTATTAGGAATATAATAGAAAAATTACCTGAAATTCTGGTAGGACTATGGACAGATATTTCAAATGGGAAGGAAAAAAAGTAATGTTAAAATGAAGTGGGAAGAAAAATTACATGCTGAACAAGAGAAGGCATTTACGGGCCAAGAAACACATCTAGCATAATAGAAAATGCAAAGATAATAGTCTTTAAAATCTGAAGAGGTATCAGAGCTGAAAGGATTAAAACTCCACAGATTACTCAATATCTGAGAAAAATGTCATAGAAATGCAGTTTTGAAACATTACAGAAAAATAATTACTAAATGCTCTATTTTCTCAGAATTTTATCACAGAAAATGTTATTTGTAATGGGCCACTTACTGTGTTGATTGATTATTTACTTTCAAGTAAATTTATTTATTTAATTTCAAAATTAATTTATAGAATATTATCAGTTCAGGCAGGAAATATGGTAAGAAATTGCTCTTTGGACAACAAGAATCAACCTCAGAGATCTTCCTCCTAATTAAAATATTTGAAATTTTATAGGTCACATCATTAATCTATATTTAAAATTTCAGTCATTTTTTTTGGCATTCTGTATTCTATGATAGCAATAGCCTGGCCTGAACAAGTTGTTCAAGTGGCTAAGAGTGTGTCTTATAGGCAATATTGGATAGAGTTTGGTTTAAATTGAATACTGCACTTATGATGTTTACATCACTCCAACTATGATTATTTATACATGGTTTCTGCATTTCAGGTAAAATACTGTAAATATTGTATGTATTGTAAATACATATAAGGAATGAATATTAATTTTTAGCTATTGATTAATTAAGATTATTGAGGTGAACAGGTATCTTGAAACCTTCATTGCATTTGTTGTTTATATTTGAAGATGTCCAAGGCTATAACGATTGCTTGGACGGGTCATTTTGCAGCATTCAGCTTTCCTTCAGTTCCACTGCTATGATATTTTGTCTGAGTGGCAGCCACATGAGTAAACTCTCTAGATGAATGCAATGTAATACAGTATCAGATTATGTTGCCATATTTTATTATTCCTGGGGAAAACATTTTTGTCTATCATAAAAGTAGCTGTTCTATTCACACCTCTTATTCATCCTTGCAGGATGCTTCTGTCAATCCAGAATTTAACTCTTTCAGTGATTGAAGACACAGATTTTGAAAAACATGTTGTGAAAAACAGAAAACAAAATCAACGCTTTTCTTAATACGGTATTTTTTTGTGTGCCCTGTTGAGTAACCATGTTAAATTCTGCTTTTCCCAAGAAAAAAAAAGAAGAAAGGCTGCCTTCCCTAACTGCCTCAGATCCAAGAACCAGAAACACTGTTCTTAAATATTAAAAGTCACAGCAAGATGGCCTAAGAGAATAATGAGAAAAAAAAAAAATCATGAAGAATTCAATGTGAAGATTTGTAACAGTGTAGCATGGAAGGAAAGCAAGGTAGATGAGTTCCAGAAGGGGAGAAGTAGGGAAAAGTGCGTAGGTAAACAGAAGTGAGGAGACTGAAAACTAGCCAGAGGTAGGAAGGAGATGAGGGGAGTTAAAAATTTAAATAAGAAATTATGATGAACAGATTCGAGGTGCAATACTGCAGGAAGCGGTATGTAGGCTATAATTTGTTGTCATAATCAAGATTGGGTACTACTATACAAGACATCTGTTAGCAACAAAACGAATTGTGTGCTCCAACCCATGGGCAAGAGCACCACTGCTGTGGCTGCTGTGCCCAATGTGATGTTTTACTTATCCTTATGATCTCTGTTTAACATTTATAAATTCCTTCAGAAATTTCAGAAGACATGCAAAATGTCATGTCATTGACAATCTGCATGTTGGAAATTGAACTTATAAAATTATGGGATTCAACATTTTAAGGAAAATTTCATTAAGTTATTCTTTTTTTCACTGTAAGTTTAAATGGCATACAGCTATGAATCTAAATTAGTATCACATTAAAAATCACCACATACAAGTTGACTTTTTGCAATACAAAATAATTATGTGTAGATTGGGGAATTTAAATTAAATAAGTTTCTTATACTTTGTTTCTACATAATAAAAATATATCTATAATGAGGACCTAATCCTCCTTTAATATATGTGCCTCAATAGGTGTCACTACTTATAAGGAGTTATAGATCAGTAAAATCAATAAAAACAAGAGAGGAATTGAAACTTTAATATCCATTTTCAGACAAATAATCAGAAAAATACTTATGCAAATACACAATTAATTACATGGATATGGCTACTAATAATTTTGAATTTGCACAACTGATTAATTATTTCAGAAATTATAAATTGCAAGTGCTTTGATCATAATATTTTATCCATACCAGAGTTATATTCTGAGGTGATTGAAAACTGGTTGAATGGCCAGGCCCAGAGGGTGTTGACCAGTGGCACGGGGTCTCGTAGGAGGCAGTAACCACTGATGTACCCAGGGCAGGTGTCAAGGATAAGGCAGAGTGAACCTGCAGCAAGTTTGATTTCACACCAAACTGTGAGGAGTGACAGATGCCCCAGAGGGTCATGCAGCCATCCCAAGGGACCTTGACAGGCAGGAGAAAGGGGCCAAAACAAACCACACAAAGGGAGAAATGCAGAGTCCTGCACCTGGGGAGGAACAATCACAGGCACCAGAACATGCTGGGGACTTCCAGCTGGAAATTCTGGATCCTGGTGGATCCTGAGTTTAACTTGCACCAGCAATGTGCTCTTGTTACAAAGGAGGCTAATGGACCTTGGGCTGCAGGAGACAAAGTACTGCCAGCAGGTCAGGGGAGGTGATCCCTTCCCTCTCCCAAGCACTGGCGCAGCCACACCTGCAGTGCTGTGTCCAGTGCTGGGATGTGAACATACAGGAGAAATTCCAGCAAAAAAGCCACAAAAATGTTGAAGGGACTGAGTGTCTCTCCTGTGAGGAAGGGCTGAGAGAGCTGGAGAAACCTGGAGAAAAGAGGGCTCAGGGGAAATCTCATCAATACCTGAAGGAGGGTGCCAAAAGAACAGAGACAGGCTATTTTCAGTGATATGTGGTGGCAGGACCAGAGACAATAAGCACATGCTGAAACACAGGAGATTCCCTCTGAACAACAGGAAACACTTTTTTTACTGTGAGGGCATCTGAGTATGGGCACAGGCTACCCAGAGAAGGGGTAAAAACTCCCATCTTGAAGATGGTGGACACAGTCCAGGCAAACTGATAGGTTTTGGTTATAGGTTACTTGGAAGGTTAGATAAGATGACTTCCAGGGCTGCCTTCCAAACTCAGCCATCATGAAATTCTGTGAATTTGGCTTCTTTTGAAGAGGAAGTAGAGGTAATAAAATAATATGAAAGAAACTTAGGTAGGAAGCAATATTTCTATGCTGCATAATTTCTCATGATCCAATGTGAAAACCAGTACATTGTTTGAGAATAAAAAGGAAGGATGGAGATATCATCTGATAATTTTAATTATTGCATTGTCCTTTTTAGGTCTTAAATGAAGGAACAACCATTTGATCAAAATATGATACTTTGGCTTCCAGTGTATTTTCTCTCATTGGAAATCATAATGGTAGAGGACTTCACTGCTGGGGTTTTCACGTTTAGCCATATAACCCACTTTTCTGATTGAAGCAGACTTGGACTGTACAGAAAATAATAAACAAACTGTTATTTGCTTTCTTACAAAATTCACACACCTCTGTTTTCAGTTTGAAAAATATATCTTATTAATATTTTATATATATAGCATCTTACTGCATTCAAATTTGTTGAAGACTTTGAACAAGTCTGCAAGGCTGTTTCCCAGTATATATTTGCATTTTACATGCAGACACTAATAAAGGTAAAATATACACATATAATTCATAAATCATCTTATAATTCTTACTGTTTGGTGAATTAAAATGGTAAATGTGGATAGAGTAAGGAAGCATATTCTTTATTTATTGAAATTGTATTTACCAAGAAGATGTTATTGTGGTTGAAACAGGAGCATAAGATTTGAGAACTCTTTCATAGGCGTCATGCAGTTGTTCCTCCCAAATGTTTTCTTTGTAGCGCTGATTTAACATACAGAGTTGTGCAGTTTATTTTTTCTGCTATAATAAATCAAAATAGCCTGCTTTGTGTATCTGCAACACCTCAGTGTCCCAGGACCATATCTGGCATACATTATTAATTATCTAGTAATTCTGTGAAGCAGAGAATGGACAAAAAAATGAAAAAATCTTGATTCTTGAAAGATGGTTGTGGTGCAGCGTGGATGAGTATAACAAACTATTACTTGTATCACAAAATCACAGAATGGTTGGGGTTGAAAGGGACTTTTGGAGATCAGATAGTCCAACCCTCTTGCCCTCTTACCCTCAGAAGTCAATACCCAGTGGCTCAACTATAATTATTAAGTAACCTTGTTACTGTAAGCTTTTATTTTCATTCAGCCATGGCACATAAAGATGAATGGATCTGATGGATCACCACGCAAAGTTTAAGAACTGGATGACGAAAAGGAATAGGCTTACTTTCATTATATAGGGATATATAAATCAGTAAAATCACTAAAATATACTATGGTATATTTTACTCTCTGCCTACCTCCAAATTATTTTCTTACCTTGCACAATGCAATTAGGAAAAAACCCCCAACATTTTCTACACAAAATAGAAGAAAAATTATACCACTTTCACTGGCATTTCAGAAAAGCCTCTTAGAAAGAACAGGAATATAGCACTTTTAGCAGCACATATAATTAGAATTGCTGAGAAGAATGACTTCATACTAATTTGAAAAATAAATAGTTGTTTCTTTCTATGCTACTGTTCCAGCTGCTTTAAACAATTTTGCGATAATGGATTATTAATTACATTGATCTCGCATGTCAGTTGACATGAGGGAAGTATTTGCATTTCTAAATAGTTTGTGTACAAAAGTGGTTACATAAAACTCACTTCTTGAATACTGGAAATACCATTTGCCTAATGCACAGAATAAAAACGAGAGCTATAGATAGGCAGATCTTTAATAACATGTTGACTGCAGTTCACCTTAGGAAATATTATAAATCAAAAACCTCTTCTCACACTGAAGGAATGTTTCTTTTACTGTGTTAACTTTAAGTATTTCTTTTACCCAGGGGACTGTTCCATTAACCTATTGTTTTGATTTTTGAGCAAACTGAACCACAAAATAAAATGAGATTCTATTTTATTTTCTCACAGGGTACTGATTGCTTCTCCAATAATCCACCATCTGTATCCAAAGTCGTACCTAACAGAACAAAAAAAATTATATTCAAAGATGTTTTGTCTTTTAATGTATTCTGTATTTCACACTTGAAACTGACTTATTTATTATTAACAAAACTTTTTGGAGTGTCAGGAAGGAGAAAGAAAAGCTTGATAAAAGGCAGCCTATATTAACATGATTGCCAAGTTTTACCAAAAAAATATAAGCCACTGATAGCTAAGATTTGAGAGATTTTAATGAGAAACATTAGGTGACTTTAATACAAATGTCACTATCATTTAGTTGCTAGAAGGAGAGCTGAAGCAATACTAAATTCTCAGAATTCATTTAAGTCTGAAACTAATTTCAAGTAGAACTTGTTTGAATTTCTTTTGGGATCACTTTCCATGAACAGTTAATCTTATGTAGTCCAAGTTTATGAATATAAGACCTAGTTCTTCTCTCATTTACTTCAGTTTTCACCCTTGTGATTTGCCTAGCTTTATGCAAAATCCTCCTAGGTTAACATAGGAGCAGTAGAAAAGAGAATCAAATTCCAAACTGAAATCATGTGTATGAAAGTTAAGCATTTACTTATACAATTTGTGAAAACTTTTTTTAATATTATGTTAACTCACATTATTGAGATATTTCCAAAGAATTCTCCTGATAAGATGAATGGGAATTTCTTTTTGCCGTTTTTGCTTCTTACTGCCTGCATTTTGCAAGCAGTAGAAGAGTAGAAGTCTGAATAAATGATTTAGCATGACTCTTTCTCATTCTAACAGATGATCTGCTTTTTGTGTTCCCCAACTGTTTCATGTACAAGTGTCATCTGACTGTTCATCACTGCTCAGCTCTGTGGCCTCCCCCACTGCTTCTGCAGTAAGCAAAGTTTGTCTTCTTACTCCACTGTCATTTCTAACACACAAATATTTCTTTTGGTGGGGTGGTGAGTGGATAAGAAGATATGTTTTAGCTTGTCAGATCTACTCCACATTATCTAACCTAAAATGGAATCCAGAAGAGGCAAAAAAATTATCAGTATTTGAAAATCCTGTAGGCTGAAGGGAACCACAATGACAGCTTTGCAACTTAAAAAAACCCACCAAGACCTCAGAAATCAGATAATGCCATCATCACTAAATCTGATAGCTCTTTAGTTTCCTCTGAAGTTTCATTTATGAGAGAGGCATTTATCATCATTTCATGAGGAAGGAAATACTGGCACATCCCTCCGTGAACTAACACAACTCAATAACTCCATAAACACGTTTAGTGATAGAAGGCTATTGATTAGGGTAAGGGAGCCTGCTGAATGACACAGACTGAGGCTACACCGTGATTTGGCATTCAAGAAAGCAATAGGTAGATAAGCCAAGAATGTCAAGGATAACAATATAAGTTGTGATTCAGGTCCCACACAACATTAAGTAAGTTATGGTATGATACTACCTTTAAGGAAAGAACAGCCATTTTTCCTAGTCCACAAGACCTTGACAATATATATGAGATGGAGAATAATGCTGATGATGAGTTCAATGCAGAGTCAGTGCATGAAGTATATGTGAACAACATTAGGCATTCACACAACTAATTTTCACTAAGATGTATAGCAGAAAGTGTAAGTATGCTTAAAATAGTGCTTAAAATCTATCCAGGTTGCCTATGTCCCACAGGAAGCATAGACGAGGTCCATAATGATGAGGAAACTTCCCAGCAGTAGGGTTTTATTTCTCATAGTCAAGCAGACCCTTGTAGTACTGATATTATGCACTTAACCACTGCGAGGTGCACCAATACTGACGTTATCTGGTATCTCCACCATGGTTAGAAGCTGTAAAGGTTTGCCTTGCCCTGTGTCAGGATCTACCGTCTAATAAAAAACTTCACATGTAGAAAAAATTCTCACCAAGAAGAAAATAACCTGGTAATACTATTTGGCTGCTTTCTGCCGAGGATATTTATAGGGGAAAGCGCTGTATTGACAAACATTTCAGCACTCACTGTGAAGATGCAAGACAAGCAAAGTCTTGCCTCATTCTGAGGCTGAGACACATGGAGAGCTCAGGTGTGAAAATAAATAATTTCCAAAATTGTTTCTCATCTGAGAAGACTCAAAAAGCATGAAGCTCAAAATTTCAGCCTAAGCTTTGCAGGACTAAACAAAGGAATCTACAAGCACTGATGGCAGTTTATCTTCAATGTGGTTTCACAGTTATTGTCGCAAGTTTAAATTTGTGTTAGGTGTTATTTGGCAGAGGACATTTCATGTCCTTTACAAGATCCACCTCACAGCAGATGTACTGGCATGATACCTAAAATGCGGCTAAAAATATGACTAAAGACAGAAATATGCGCATGCAAGATATAGTGGCTTCATCACTATACCCAGACTGAAATGTGATTAATACACCAAAATGATAAAGCATGCTTTAGGCTGCCAGGCTCAAGGCTTATCTTCCTTAACAAGGTTCTCACGCACTGGGAATACCATCACAGAAATTTCCTGAAGTTGTAGGTGTGTCTTCTCATCTTGAGCATATACAGATTGAAACAAACAAATGATTATTCAAAATTAGTGTGTCAGCAAATGTCAGACCCACAGTTAGCAAGCATGCTAACATCTGGTGGTCAGGCATTTTGTCTCATCTCAACATGAAAGTGTTAGGCAATCACAATGTGCCAGAGCAATCTCATGCTACAAACAGCTTATGTCATCAGCTTTCCTTTAAGGAAAACAATATATATAAAATTGAACTTTCATCCATCTTCATAAATCTGATTACTTGTTGTCCTTTCAGAGAAACTCAAGCTTCAATTGTTTTTGAGGGAGCTGATCTCAAAACATTGTGCTCCATTGTACATAAATAGCCACATCCTGAAGTTTAAAAAGTTTCAGCTTATTGCATTTGCACTTTACCATTGCTTTATCTCTGTCATGTCAAGATACTACTCTCCAGATTGCTGCAGATTGACAGAGATAAGACACTTAAAGAGTGGCAAGAACAAGTACAGGTGGGTTCTGATTTGTTATGCTACAGTTTTTATAAATAGTGTCTGTCTGACTGATGTGCTTGCCAGAAATCACCTCTATGTTTTCATGTTTTGGTTCAGGAAAGCTTGTTAGAGGTAATAGAACACATCCTTGGAATCTTCACTCTTCAGAAAAAGAGGTTATTTGGAGCAGTGGAATTAAAATGGTGACAGATGTCTTAAGGAAAAGATATCTACTGAGCTCTAAATATGGCTTACCGATGCGCATGCGCGTGCCTAGTCATAAGGATCCTCTTCCTCCTCTGAGAAAGTACATTTTAAATTATTCAGCAGGAGTCCAATGGAACTGCATGACTATTCAGCCAGCCAATGCCTTCTGGCCCTGCATTTGCACTGACTAATCCATTTCATTCAGTCACAAGTGGTCATGAGATGAAACCATTCCCAGAACAGACGTCTAAACACATTTGTATGTTGTTTGTACTTTTTAAATCTAAATCCCAATTCAGCTCTTAAAAAATACAATATATGTGTTAACACAATCTAGAGTAAAAGTTTCCAGTTGAGGCATATGAGAATTTTGTTGTGTCCTGCCCCAGAAAGAGTTTCACTTCATCAAACTCTCACAGTAAGAACTAACAACATATTTCACCAGAATGGCAAAATAAATTTTTACATATACACTGAAAATGTTACTTCCACCTCTGTATCTGTCTCATTTCTTTCACTTCTAGTATTTGGAACTCATGCCAAGACTGTCCAAGCAGTCCTCTCCAGCACTGAGGAGTGGACAGATTGGTATTGAAACCAATATTTTAAAAGTGGAGGGAATAGGAAAGTGGCCTTTAGATAATCACAAAACACAGTATCAGAAGCAGCTGCCCAAAACAGAAATGGCTTATTACTTACTAACTGTTATGCTTTAGTGTGTAAAATAGTCCCTACACAAAACCATATTCAGTGGCAGAGGCAGGTTTCTAGGTCCAAATGCTTCTATAAATCAACAAAATTCCATGAATTGCTGAAATGTAAATGGGGAAGATGACATGAATTACAGTCTAACAAGGGTATTGAATCCTTAAATGAACTGTACACTCGCATTTTTAATGCAGAAAGCTGAAACCAGGCATAATAAAAATAATTAAAATGAGGTTTTGAATACATTAATCTGGATGAAAAGTGCTTTAAAGAACAAATGAAGCAGAAAAACAGACAGAATGTGTATGGCATTTACTTGTAGATATCCTTTCATGCTGCTATTATCTGTTACCATTAATAAAACATGAAAAAGTAGAAGAAAGAAAAAAAAAAAAGCTTTAAAATATTTTCATTACATTGAAATTCAGGAAAAAAACATGGAACTACTGCTTTGTAATTACCAGTGATAACTGCATTCTGTCACAGGCTGAATCATTCCTTAGAGAAACAGGTGAGGGAAGAAATAAAAGGGCCACATCACAACAGTGGTACTGGCCAGTCCTTAGGCTTTCTGGAATATAAGTACAAGATAGATACCTACAAGAGCCTACAAGGAAAATGCAAAATTATCAGTACAATCTTCAGGTCACAGAAAGGGATAGTGAGGGCTCAATTCCATTCTCTGGAATGCTGCTGTCTGCAGCACTGAAACCACTTACAGCCAGACAGGAAACAGAACTGATGATACCATTCAAGATCAGAAAGATCATCTAATGACCCAAGAGTCTTTGCTAAGCATTGCCATGGTGGCTGGATTTCAGGTTTAGACTTAAATATCTACCAAAAAATTGTCCTTTTAGTCATTTGGACATCCTTTAGATTCAGCCCTGTTACTTTTCTGTAGCCTGAGTCTGTATTTTAATTTCAAAGCACTTCAGTTTTTTTCTGTCTCAGTGAAGAAGCTGTCGTAAAGAAGTATTGTAGAAAAAAAACACATTATATAGTGCTCAGAAGAAACTTGTGTGTACATATCTATATACGTGTTTGCGTATCTTAAATTTGCCCTCTCCAGAAGACACCGTCAGGGGCAAGATTCCCCTTCTGAATTCATAAATTCATCTTTCATTTTGTATCTATGAATAGCTTAACCCTCAGCTGCTCTTAGTTTCTGTTCTTAGAATAGCTGGTAGCTAAATTATGAGAAAATCAGGATGTCAATATGTGTATTTCTTAGGAGCATTCAAGGCAGACACGTGATTTCTAATTTAAGGCCATCATGCTCCTAAAATAGAAACCTCCTGAAGCTCTGCCAGATCTGAATAAGTAAATTGTTCAATTCACTTATTTCTGGGCTGACCTGAGTGAGTCAGATATTTTAAGAATGTCAAGGAGAAACAAAAGCTAAGACTATTCTAAAATCCCCTATGATACTACAGCACTGTATTTCATATTTCTATACTTTCAAATCAGACCTTTCTTGAATATGCACTAAACTTACAATAATTTATTCTGTTTATAAAAAAGACATCTATCTAAACATAATAAAATGACCAGCAGAGAAGTCAGCTATGAGGCAAGCTTTGAAATGAGAGCAGGAGTCAGGACAGTCAGGATATCTGCTCTCACACTGATACTGTGGGACAAAAAGCTGGGGACTGAAAATAAATTAATTCAGGTAAACAGAAGGGGTTGGGAGCTAAAAGCACTAGTATGAAGCATTAATCAGATGAGAAAGAAGTGGGGTAGCTGCTGCTGCTGCTAGAAGCATCTAGAGTGAGACTGGTGCTCTCTGTATATTATAGGACCAACATAAAAAAGAAAATAAATTTTATATATTTTTAATGTGTGTTACTGAAACACATTTGTGTACTACTTTAGAAGTAGTGGTGATAAAACAGTATAGCAGTAAAAGAGGCAATTTTTAAATAAAGATGTAATCTCTCCTGCTCAACCAACTGTAAAAAAAAATCAGATAAAAGATTTGACACACAGGGGGTTTCATAAAAGGTCTGCAAGTCCAAAAAATATCTTCTTTTCGCCTCTATATCAGCTGTCTTAATAAAAGATGCTACCTTTCCCTACAAACTTTATCTCTTTAGTGTTCTTGCCTGAACATCCTTGAATATGTATGTTTGAGAATTTTCTTGTAAAAACATCAGTTCTACACAACACATCTTAAACAGCAATATATCAATATGTCTGTTATAAGGAATATGCCCAAAGATGTTTTTTAAAAGAAGACATAATTGAGCTACAGGTCTTCAAAATATCTTTTTTTTTTTCCTGAGGACTAATATTATTTGAGGTCTATAATAACTTAATTCCTGATTTACTTAGGATGCTTTTTTTTTTTTTCAGTCAAGAAATATCAGCAATTTTCAGAGGGCATAACAAAGTACAGCTCTTTAGCTCAATGTTTTATCAGCAGTTGTGTATGTTATATTTTGATGTCCCAAACTGTAATGGGCTCTGAAGCAATGCTGGGCAGAGGGAAGGAAGGTTACCATATTGATTGTAAACTATTCAGTCAGCTTAATAACCAAGCTTCCCAGTTCATACACAAGTATATGACAAAGTCTTAGAGAGAAACATTGAGTTTCCTTCAAGCATTAACATAGTTTATGCTTACCTGTTTTTCTCAATCATAAGTTGAATTGTATTGTAGGAAATGAACATTTTAAGCATTTTTTAGTTTTCAGGTTATATGCCTCTCCAGCTAAGCTAGACATTTGTTTGCACATTGAAACATTTAATTGAAAGATATGCTGAAGTCTTCTGAATTGTTACTGCAAATTTATTGTTTTCAAAAGGACCTGAAACCTAGAAATTCCAGTGGAAACCTTTTGGTACTTCTACTCTGGCAATTACTGCCATAAGAAAAGACAAATACATTTGTTTCTGCCTTCAGCTGCTGCTTGGAAATCTGTTTCTGTTTTTACTCACGTATTTATAGATCTTTAGCTAAGTCGTTACTCTGAGTTTCCATAGTGATAACTGAAATATGTATTAACACCAAACCTCAAGGCATATTTATGGTTGGCAATGCTTCATAAATTACTTTTTTCAAGAGCAGCTTCTCACAACATATTTGCTCAGTTCAGTTCCTCACTTGATTTGTGATAGATACTTTTGATATAGCTGTATTTATCTAGGAGAGAGATATTTTTCCCTCTGCAAGATTCAGCGTGTTGATATTACTTCTGTTTTTTATCTATACTATCAAATGGTCTGAAGAGATGAAGCTTCTAAATTCAGAATGTTATCTTTAAAATAAAATCACACTTCTAAATTTTCCTTACTTTCAATTAAACCTGCTGTAAATAAGGCACCATTAATGGACAGTATAAAACATCACAGATAATTTATCTGTATTCATAATCATGAGTTTTTGAACAAAGAAACTATTTCTCTGGTTGCCATCAGATTAGGAAGGAATCACCCATTCATATGATCTTGCTAATCAGAAAAGCTGAGTGCAGCTCATCAAGTATACCCAGAACATCCCTTTCTGAAAAAAATTGTGGGCCAGAATTTTCTCATTTTGCTCATTTTTCCCAGTATATTTGCGTAAACTTTATATTAGTCTGCTCTGGGATGCCTTAATGTCATGGCAAAAAGAGAAAACATCAAATAAAAAATCTTTTTTATTAGATTACCCAAAAAAAAAGTGCTTGGTTTTTCTGGTTGTTGTGTTTTGGGTTTTTTTTGGGATGTTTGAAAATCTAATACACTGACAGTCAAAGAAAATGTTTTCAGGAAATGTCTGAATGAATGAATGACGAAACAAATTTCCTCTTCATTTCTGGTAATTGCTTCTGTGAAGACAGCTGAATTAGAGGTTATTGGATGAAAATCTTTCACTGTTTATTTCAAACATACTCGGGGCTGGCTTCTGCTCTGTACTAAGGAGAACTGTCAGGCATACAAATACAAGGTGACAAATAATGACCAAAAAAGGCCTAGAAAGTGACTTTAGCCTGAATTAATGAAAGTACCAATGTGGTCCCTATTTTACTCTGCTTGCAAGTAGGAATGTGCTTTAATTTCTTATTTGCCTCCTGGGTCTGCTGGTCATTTAAAGAAGGAAGTGCTTACATTCAACAAACTGCATTTTCATTCAGCTGTTTTGGAAGTCTGATGCAGTATAAAGTAGTCTCTCATTAACTGCAGGTCTCTGTTGTGTGCCATAATACTGTCCTCCCTTCTCATCCTCTGCAGTCATCGTCCATATGCTCACATGGCAACTACAAGCACAAAACATCCTTCTCCAGCTACTATTGTGTCAGACCCATATCTCCAGGTTCCAACTGCTGGGCATCCTTTTTCGTTATCCTTACCTTAAATAGCGTTTTGTATTAGCTTCGTTTTTCATGGCTCTTAGCAGTTCAAACAGCTGGGTTCTAAACTGTGTTTTTCTCTCCGTGACAGTGGAGACTCCTGCAAGGAGAGTGCCCTCTGCAGTCACTCTTTGAATCTCATGCTGCTCTGGTCTCCAGTCATCTCAGCTAGGACTGAGGGAGAAAATGTGTGACTCCCTCTCTTGTTTCTATTCTATCGTGCTAGCTCTCAAGGCCCCAAAGCTCAGAGGCTTTATCTGCAGAGCTGATTTGAGCTCAGGCTGTTTTCTTTCATCCTTGGCTATGTGATGTTGCTGATATGGCCCTGTCCAGACTACATCATGCTAATCCTGACCCTGACCCAGTATGAATAGGATGAAGCCAAGCCCAACACTCTTCAATCTGCTTTTACAATTGAGACATAGCCAGAAGAAACTGAGCTTGAGGCTGCTAGTAGCTTATTGTGTCTGTGTGAGAAGACTCTTATTTCCCTCTCCTAGATCCACAGGTGGGAATATGGGATAGCTGCAACTCTCTAGAGATTGGAGGGGCTGCCCCTTGCCCTGCTGAGCTGGTCATGCTCTGTGCCTGGTGTGTCCACTGAGTCGCCAACCTGCCTTAAGGATACAAAAACAAGTGCAGTGCACCCTCAGAGTCACCTTTGAAATTTATGCAGAAGAAAAATATATATTATTACAATATATTACAAAATATGTATTATTACATATATTAAATATGTATTGTCTAGCAAACATTAGCATTATCTCAGTGCTTTTCAACAGTAATTGTTTGGGGTTTCACAAAGTAGGGTATAAATGAGATTACTGAGTGAAGCATGTTGCGTAAGTTTTTATTTAATCATGATTTGCTTCAGTCCAACCCACTCTCTGTGTCACTGTGGAGATTAATTTTTAGTACTGAAAATATGGACTTGAATGTACTCACAAACAAGCAATTGCTAAGGGGCAATGTAATCCTGTACACTAGCAATTCTCTGGAAACTGCCTGTTTGTAAACTTCTGCTTTCAATAAAAAATTGAGGTAGCTTGTTATTTTCTCATTAAGGGGTAAGCTACTTCAGCTTATTTTCTGATTGTATGTTTATAGCTACCAGCCTGCAGTAACATGTCATCTAGTAATTTCCCACTGTGCCTTCAGTCTTCATAAATATTTTGATCCTCAAAACACCTACTCCACTATTATCTAATAATATGCAGACCTCTTTCTTGAAAGAAAAGATAGACTGCTTCCCTTTTTTACTCTTTCTAGAAATAAAGCTCTCCAGAGCTTTCTCTTTTGCTGTGCTCACTCAGAAGCAGAGGACATAAGATGTACTGGCATCCTGAAAATAGGAGTTATCTTTATGGCTTGATGGATACGTGATATTATAATAGTGTACCCTAAAATGCTGTGAATAAAATCAAGGGTGAACTGGGTGTGTCTGGGATGGAGTTAACTACCTTTATATAGTGCTGCTTTTTGGATATGCAGCTAAAACAATGTTAATAACACACCAGTGTCAGCTTTTGACAAGTAGTCCTTTGCACAGCGTCAAAACTTTCTCTGGTACTTATTCTGCCACACCAGGGAGTAGACTGGAGGAGATAACAAGATAGAGAGGAACACATCCAGGCCAGATCACCCAAACTGATCAAAGGAATATTCACAACATATAGCATGATATTCAGCCATACAAAATAGTGGTGCAGTCTTTCCTCTGAAGCCGTTGGGAACCAGTTGATCTGCTTGTAAAAGGTTTTGCATCACTTGTTTTGGGTTTTGTCTACTTGTTGGCTGGTAGGCTGGGTTTTTTTGTTTTTCTCTTTCCTTCATTTTTTAGGGTTTGACTGAAACCAGGAGTTTCCCTGCTGCTGCTTTTCTGAATTTCTACTCCAACCTATTGGGATGGGTGATAAGAAGTGTTTGAGTGGGTGCCTCATTGCTGTCTGGGGTCAGCCAACCACAAAGGGAGAATTTCTGTTGTCTTTTAAACTAATAGAAGCACTGTTCTGTTCCTATAAACGGTGCTAGGAAGGCAAAGCCTTGAAACATTGAAAGGCAAAACATTGAAAGCTCATCACCATCTCCCTTTTCTGCTAAGAGTGGACAGATCACAAAGGTAAGTTAGAACAATAATTCTTTCTCCTTACCATAATTTTGCCTCATTTAAATTATTTTTTTCCAAAAGTTTCATGCCTCCAGACATAGGAACAAGACTGAGTATTGACTGAGAATTTGAATATTCGCCAAATGCTTGCACCAAAAATTTTGTTCTCATGTTTAAAAAGGAACAATTTGCCACTAGCCATCTATTCATTTTTAGTCCTTTTTTCTTGCAGTCTTCCTAGTCTGCAGACGGATTATTTTTAGGCTAACTAACCCAAGTCAGAGCACGAAAACATAAGATCTTCAGTATTTCTAAGGTATGTGTCTGTAAATTATATAAAAGATGAGATTTCTCCTGCAAATAAGGGTTTTTTTCAAACAAAGGAAGTTTGGCAAAAATGTTTTATTGTGTATATGCTCTGCTGAACTGAAAAAGAGACCATTAATGCAAATTAAAGGGAGAAAATGTTGAAGCAGTGTATGGAATGGAATGGAATGGAATGGAATGGAATGGAATGGAATGGAATGGAATGGAATGGAATGGAATGGAATGGAATGGAATGGAATGGAATGGAATGGAATGGGGTAATGTCAGTTGGAAGGGACCTACAATAATCATCCTGTCCAACAGCCTGACCACTTCAGGGGTGACCAAAAGTTAAAGCCTGTTACTGAGGGGAATGTCCAAGTGCCTCCTAAACACTGACAGGTTTGAGGCATCAAACACTTCTCTAGGAGCTTGTTCCAAGATTTTGTCATGCTCTAGGCAAAGAGATTACTCCCAATGTCCATTCTAAACCTCCCCTGGCACAATTTTGCACCATTCCCATGTGTGCTATCACTGGATCCCAGGGAGAAGAGATGAGCACCTTCTTCCCCAGGAAGATGTACAGAGCAATGAGGCCATCCTCAACCTCCTCTCTAAACTAGACAGTCACCCCAGCTGCTGCTCATGGGACATTCCTTACAGCTCTTTCACCAGTTTTGTTACCTTCCTCTGGGTGTTCTCAAGCACCTTAAATAGGGAGTCCCAGAACTCCATACTCTGGGTGAGGCAGCATCAACACCAATACAACAGAATAATCACCTTTTTTGAGCAGCTGGTGGTGTGTTTATGCACTCCAGGATGGGGCTTGCCTTTGTGGCTACCAGGGCTCCCTGCTCCCTGCTCCTACTGAGCCTTCTGTGACCAGCACCCACAGCTCCCTTTCTGCGGGGCTGCTGTCCAGTCATTCCTGTCCTCATTTATACTTAGTCTGGATTTACTCTGTCCTAGCTGCAGAAGGCCACTCTTTTCTTGTTAAATTTAATCCCACTAATTGTTGCTCTGGTCTATCTAGATCCCTTTGCAAAACCTCTTGTCCCTCAAAGGAGTCAACAGACAGCACCTCCCCATGTGGTATCCTGAGCAAATTTCCTAATGGTGTATTCACCTTCTGCATCCAGAGCACAGATAAATGTGTTTTAAAGCTGGCTCCAGAACTGAACCCTGAGGAGCACAAGTGATGACCAGACACCAGCCAGATGTGGCTCTGTTCACTACAACCCCTTGAGCCTGGCTGTCCACCAGTCTTCCCCCAGGGCACTCCGTTCATCTCACAGCTGGACAGCTTATCCAGAAGGATGCTCTGTGGGACAGTATCAAAAGCCTTACTAAAATCCAGAAAATTGTATCTACTGCTATATTTTATTCACAAGAATACTGACCATGTCATAGAAGGATATCAAATTATTTAAGCAGGACTTTCCTTTTGTGACCCAAGGGTGAGTATGCCTAATGATTACACTGTTCTTTAAATATTTTTCAATAATACCAAGTATGATCTCCGTAATTTTTCCAGGAACTGAGGTTAGACCAAGAGGTCTACATTCCCTGTAGTGTGTGTGCATATGTGTGTGTCTGTGTGTGTGCATGTGACAAGGTGGGGGGGCTACCCTTGGTCATTTCAGAATTTTCACAACTTATGTATATGTGAGTATAATTTATTAAAGTAAAAGGTTTGTTTGTTTAAATCCAAAGGAAGTAGCAATTTCCAAATATAAGTCAGAACAAAATGCTGCAGACATGTAAACCATCATTCCTTTGTGCTAAAATTTTATATTATTATCTTTTCATATTATTCAGGGAATCAGGAATAACCATTATCCATTATTAAAATAACATTCACTATGTTATATATACATATATATATATATATATATAACATATATAACTCTATATAACCAGAGGCAAAAACTACATTATTTTTTGACAAACAAGTTGAAAATATATGTCCAGTTGATGACAGAAGTCTCAGCAGCAATTTCTTCTCATGATATTTCAATACAGCAACCTGGGATGATGGAGAGTTTTATAATTAGTATCAGTTATGCTGGACATATTCTGATAAGAAATGATGGGCTTGCCATTTACAAACATCAAGTGTTACGAGCTGGAAATGAAATGCAGTCAAAACAGGCCAACAGACCAAAAAGTGATATAAGCTGTAATTTCGTGATAGTCTATCTTCTGCTAGCAAAGCAAAATACTGTTCCCAGAGGAACAGCTGAATAATGCTGTGGGATTGGTTAGGAAAAGGCAAAAACACTGCATCAATTGTCACTGGGTTTAGAGTAATGGATTCCTTGTTTAGAAAACAAAATATAAAGTTTGAGCTTCATCTTTCTGCTGTAACTGGAGAATATATTCACCAAATTTTCCCAACAGAAAATTTCACAGAATTTTTGCAGAAAAATGGTGTAAAGAGAATCAACAGAGGATGCTGTAGTAACCTCTTGGCAGTAAACAGAAGAAAAGTCGTGACAAAGGCATTTAGATATTTTCAGCTTTAAGTTTTCAGGGGATTTTGTATTTACTATAAAGTATCAGGCTTCCTGTTTCCACATTGTTCACTGCAACTAATGAAAAGACTGCTTCTTCTGTCCAGAAAGGTGAAAAAAAAAGGCAATACGATCTCTCACATCCAAAGTGTTCCATGAAAATAAAACATAAAAGAAAAATTCAGGAATGCCATTAATACTTATGACATCATCAAGGAAAATTAGGGTGATGTATATAAATTTGTACCTTGATGTTTGCTACCTAAATGTTATGAAGCACAGTATTTTCATTTCAACTGAAGTGCAGCATTAAAAATGCCTTTCTCCAAGGTCAACACATTTTGAATCTGTCATCAGAGTTTTTATGAAGATGAATGTTTTCACCTTACAAGAAAATTCACAGAGATAGAAATAACATTGCAAAAAAAGGTGAGCAAAAAGGGCCAGATCTTCTCACTAAGTGCTCTTTTCAGCACTATTGCTCTGCTGCCTTTGAGTGCTGTTTGTAATTTGAAATTCAGAGGCTTCTAGAAAGGAGTTAAAGCCATCCTGGCTGCTTTGAAATTAGTAATTTAGTTCCTGGTCCCTGCAGAAGTGTAGCATGATCTCTGAACACAGGTTTTGCCATACCCCTTCATTTTTCCTCTGCTTTTAAAGAAATTCAGTGTTGATAAATACACTACAAAATGAAACAGTGTCACAACAAAGTAGGTTTAGAAATAAGTTATCTAAATATACTAGCAATTTTGGAATCTTCATCCTATTCCTAACGACCTGATATAATGAATATCTTCATATCTATGTTTTGAAACCAAAACATCATACATCCTAAACTCTCTTATTTAATCAGACCATATATTTTAGGCACAGTACATATCTTGGGCAAATAATCTACTTTTCTGCTATGTAAAGCATAGTACTACAAACCCAGATCTTTAAAGGAAATTATCAATAAGTCATAAAAGTAAATACATAAAACAAAATAAACCAAAATTAAATATAATACAATAGATTTTGCCATCCAAAAAGAGCTCATTTTCCTAAAGTCAGTTAAATATTTTGCAGGCAATAGAGTTAGAACTGGGAATTCTCAAGGTTTTTTTGAAATCTGAAGCAATTGGCACTGAAAGAGGATATTAGGAAACACCTAGAAAATTTTGTGTCATATCCTATTAATTTACTGATCCATATCCTAGCATAATGTGGTGGTGGATCTTGTCAAGTACCCACCCAAGCCACTCTGTCACTGTCCTCCACAGCTGGATAGGGGACAAAAAATATAATAAAAACCTGTCAGGTTGAGATAAGAGCATGGAAAAATTACAGTCATAGGCAAAACGGACTCCACTTGGGGAAATTTAATTTATTACCAATCAAATCAGATAAGGAAAACAAGAAATAAAACCAAATCTCAATGACAACTTCCTTCCAAACCCACCCTTCTTCCTGGGTGCAACTTAACTCCTGATTTTCTCTACCTGTTCCCCTCCAGCAGCTCAGGGGCATGGGGAATGGGGGCTGCATTCAGTTCATCACACAATGTCTCTGCCACTCCTTCCTCCCCAGGGAGGATTCATCCCACTCTTTCCCTGCTTCAGCCTAGAGTCTCTCCATGAACTTTTCTGATGTGAGTCTTTCACACAGGCTGCAGGTGAAGTTCTCCATGAACTGCTCCAGAGTGGGTCCTTCAGGAGTGGACTGCTCCAGCATGGGTCCTCACAGGGTCACAGGGCCTGCCAGGAGCCTGCTCCAGCACAGGCTTCCCTGTGCTCAGTGTCCTTTGGGAATCCACCTGCTCTGCCATGGGGTCTCCTCAGCTCCAGTGTTGATCTCCATGACCTTCAGAGGCACAGCTCCTTCCCCATGGTCTGTCTGCACCACAGGCTTCAGGGAAATCAGTCCCAGCATCTGGAGGACCCCCTTCCCCTCCTTCACTGGCCACGGCCTCTGCAGGGCTGTGTGTCTCACATATTCTCAGTCCTCTTTCTGGCTGCAGCTGCTGTTGCCCAGTTTCTTTCCCCCCTTCTGAAATTTGTTTTCCCAGAGGCACCACCACCATTGCTGCCAGACTCGGCCTTGGCCAGTGGCAGATCCCTCTTGGAGCTGGCTGACATTGCCTCTGTCAGACACGGGTGAAGTTGCTGGAAGATCCCCGCACTAGCAAAAC
>NW_026709034.1:0-64171 GCF_030490865.1 Poecile atricapillus | reverse complement strand
TCATTGATGATTAAAATTTAGTCAGTCAAAGAGGAAATTTCACTTTGAGTGCATCAGAAGGCTTTAAAAGGCTCTCTGAATTTCCACCTACTTGAACATAACATTCATTCAGTAAGTAGCATTAGAAAACAGGTGCCAAAGCATGCCCCGGCATCTACAAATAACAAAAATTGAAGATAAACCTTCCAGTTTTATCTTCATAAATAAATAAATGTAAGAGAAATAGCAACAAAACTATGAGACAATAGCAAAATCAAGCCTGTTCAAAGGTAAGTTGTAAGCCATGTTTACACACTTGTGCTGTGGTTCAGGGTTTGTGGAAAATAGAATAAGTGAAGAAATGTGATTTTTAAAAACTGTGGATTCATGTTTATTTGTTGCATTAAACTTATCCTTTTTAATCATACCTTCTGAATATGAATTAGAAATAAAGAAATACAGCTTTGTCCACATATGCAGTTTACATATAGGGGATCTTGGAAATATGTTTACCTAAAAGGTCCAGAGCATCTTGGTCTTGTGACTAAACACTGTACATTTGCTGACCAGGTTTTTTTTTTGTCCGACTTCAGTGCAGTTTTCCCTGTTTAACTGCTGAAATATTTTCATTCATGACTGTCACAAAACAGAGTACCATTTGTAAATGACGACATCACTTGTGAATATCAGTTGTTCTCTTCTGGACTGAAAGAAGCAAAAATATGCAAAATATTCAGTGCTTACAGGCCAAGTGAATCACGGCCAGGATCTTGGGGACATTGCCAGAGTTCAGCTGCTGAGCAGGGTACCTGGCAGGGAGGGAGATCCTGGAATCAAGAGAAACAGTCTTGACCAGATTCCTACTTATGTGGCTTCTAGGTGTCCTTAAGTGACAAGGAGCACTGCAGACTTTCTCTGCACATGGAGACAGGGCAGTTGCTGCAGCAGGTGGCATTCAGGGCACATACACAAGGCTCCAAAGTGCTTCTCACAGTAGAAAAGGAAGCATTAATGCGGACTGCACAGCACAGGAGCTGCTCTTGCACAGTCATTCTGGTTGTGCAGTCATTACTTCTGTAATCCAGATGGAAGTTGTGAGCTTGGTAGCTGCCACTCTGGTCTGAGGCAGTCAGGAATTGTTGAGATTTCCCCCTGGCACTGCAGTGTGGATGGCAAGAGCCTCACCAGTTGGATGAATGCTGTGTGTGTTAGGTGAACTTCCCGTTTTGAGATGGAAATGGGCAGCCTGTAGGGGAGCCACAGGCTGAGGACTTAGCTGGAGGTATTCAGATCCACAAATCCAGATGGAGTTCGCAATGTAATAAAACAGTTGGCCAATATGATTGTGACACTTGTTTTCTGTGAAAATTCATGGTGATCAGGAGATTTTTCTGTTGACTGGGAAAAGGCATTTTTGTTTCCTCCTTTAGAAAGTGATAGAAGGAAGACTGAAGAAGCCAGGATGATCACCCTCACCTGAACCCTTGGTGGGGTCACTGGAATCTTCCTTTTGCAGTGTGTGTAGCCCATGATTTGCACATTCTCTTACAGTCCATGTCCAAGCCCATGAAGGTCAAGAAGGCAATCAGGAAAAGTCAAATGGATTTCTTAAGTGCAAATCATGATTGACAAATGTTATTGCCTTCTGTATGGAAGTGAGTGATTATGCAAATAAAGGAGGAGCAGTGAATGTAATACACTATGATTTAGTAAGACTTTGTCACTGTATCCTGTAACATTCTTTTTTGGAAGCACAGGAAGTCCAGGCTTGATGAACAGACTGCTGAGTGGATTGGAAACTTGGCTGAGCTGCTGGTCTCAAATGATAGTGATCAACATCTTGACATTCAGCTGCTGGCTGGTGATGATTGTCGCACCCCAGAGGTCAACTTTGGGCCCCATATTATTCAAGACCTTTATTAAGGACATGGATGATGACAGAGATTGCAATGTAAATTAGGGAGAGGAACTGACATGATGGATGGTAGAGCTGCAGTCCAGAGGTACCTTGATAAATTGTTGGTGTACCTCAGTTTTGAATTGCTTTTTTCATCAACTCATCATTCCTGGAACAGCTGAAGACAAAGTGAACTTTTACATTATTAGTAATGCAATTTTCATGCTAAAATGTCAACCCTTTGTATTTTCCCCTCACTCCATCTACCCTGTGTGCTTATCTTAGACCAAACTCTGTGAATTAGAAGTGCTGTGAATTACTAACTGTGCAACCCACCCTATTTGACCAGGAAATAATTGATATATAAACTTTTGATGTGTAGGTCTGTGTTACATCTATGGTAAAAAGATTCCTGTTACATCTCATTAACACAGAATGCTTTATTCTAGTGGAAAGTGCAAGCTGGGATTCTGATTTGTACAATAATAAGAGCAATTAAGAGATGCAAACTGCTTGTCTTATTGAGAATAAATCTGCTGCCAGACAGCATAGTTTAGTATTCCATTACTATGAGGTATTATTTGTAAGAATGCTAATCCAGTGTGCAGTTCAAAAAATAATGGAGAAGAATAATCAAACTCATCTGTGATGCAACTTAATCAGAAATTATTTATTGAGCTTAAATATTGTAACTAAAGCTTAGTAGATTGTTAAATTCTAGAAACAGGAGAAACAGCATTGTTTAATTACTTTAGTGAAAACAGTCATCTTTCTAGCTGTTGAGCATGAACTTGTCCCATTGAGATTTTCAGGAGCAGTGACGGAGACAGAAGCATCTGGCTTAGACAGTGAAGGACTGATGGGGTTTTTTTATGCATCAGAAATTTTCAGTCTTCATTTTTCTTTACCCATCAGTAGAACTGACATCATGATGATCTAATGTTTCTCTGATCTGTGAAATTACAAAAGGTCTTCTTTGAAAAAATAAATTATATATCGCAATCTTTATGAAAGGATAATCATACCTGTCCTTTAAAATCTATCTTGAATTTTTAATCAGATTAATTGTAATGTTTTCTAATTAAATTTAATTTTCTAATTCAGTTGCTCTTGATGACCTGTACATAAAGTTTACTTTAATTACAACAAGATAGTTGATTTATGCATTCAAGCTGTGTTTAGATGTTATGCATTATTTGTTATGTGTAGGAATACTTAACTGGAATTCTCATTTCCTTCTTTCCAGAGGAAGATGAATCCAGTGTTATAGGCAAAATTATGGATGCACAAGTTCATTTTAGCATTCCTGGCCCTTACATATCCTGAGGAATAATATGTCAGGTTTATTGCTGGTGTTACTGGAGGCCAGAAAGAGGGTGGAATGGGGAAATCAACAGAAGGGAGTAACTCAGAAGTCAGAATGACATGCCTGACTGATCTTGATCTTTAGAAATTGTCTTTAGACCATCAGACCCCTTCTTAAGAGGACTCAGTGTGTCAACAATGAAAATATGGCATCTCAAAGTGTAACAGCAACGAACATCAACATTTACAGATTTACTTCATGCTTTAAAGAAAATTACACAAGTTATCTGCCTTATTTCTGAGTAACATTCCATAGGCAGTTTCTGCCCTTTATAGCTGTGAAATTATGTTTAGCAGTGCAGAGTTCAGGAATTAAAATAGACATTAATTGGGGATTGTCCTGTGCAGACCATTTCTGAAGCTGTGTCAAACCCTAGAGCATTAGTCCTCAGACCTCAGAAATGTTTCTTTCTGTGAATTTTGACTGCTGTAGTAGCACTAACATTCCTCTACTTGGGATAATTATAGAGCAAGTAAAACTATTACTACTGCTGCCCTGGACCTCTTTAAACGAGGTATTTTCTTATTGGATTAATACCAGTAAGTTTTCTTCCCCGGATTTAGACACTTGGATGCTTGAATGTGCAGCTCTTATTCACATCAGCATTCACAGCTACATTAAGAATAGTCATGTGAGTAATGTTTATTTGACAGCAGGTGATTTTCCCCAAAATGAGCCAATGACCAGAACTACAGAGCATTCAAACTCTTGTCACAGATGGTTTAGAAAGCTGTACTAGTTCAGCTGTTTCAGTTTTAATGATACTGCTTTTCTGTAAAACCACTGCATAGTATTTCAACCAATAGCTTTTTTGGAAGCAACAAAAATTATATAAATAATTGAAACTACTAAAATCTCCAGTGTAAGCCAGAGCCCCCAGAGTTAACCTGTATAAGAATTATCCCTAAGTATTATTGGTTTGTTAATACCATAATGCTTTATTTCAGTCAATGTGGACAATTCAATTTCATCTTTTCAGTTGTCCAAATATATAATTCAAGAAAAAAACTGCAACAGCTTTTATAGAGGATATTCATTTCAGAGTTTGAAGGGTGTGCTGAAAGAAAAGATTAAAGCTATTGCAGTAATTAGGAATTGGATAAGAGAGGTGGATTGGTTCCTTTGGAATCCAGTGTTACCTGCAGTAGCAAAACTGATATCTGTGGCAATGTTTAAGATTGCTCATTAAAACTTACCCTATGTCCAAGATAAGGCTGCATTCACAGTAGGCTGCCCGAGTCATTTTCCTTTCAAAATTTCCAAACTAGAATTGCAACTTTTTGAGTGTACTTTGCAAAGTACTTTGAAACTGCTTTCTGGGACTCTGCAATTGAACTAAGATCTCAAAGAAAAGTCTGCTACTTGGTCATTTTTTGCACAGGCAAAATATATTGGACCAACTATTATTGCATATATATATATATATATATATAGATGTATGTATGCATGTCAGTGTTAGAGTGAAATAGTAAAGATGTGAAGAAATACTATTTTTAGTCATCTAGTCAATTTGGAATACAAGTCCTAAAATCACTTTGTGCTGCTGATTCTGACATAATTCAAATCATTATTTTAGCTACTAATGAAAAAAATAATGTGCAATATATAAATGCACCTCTGAACTGATAAATGAAATTTTGAAGCATCATGAAGCATAATCTAGTGCCTTTAATTTCATACAGTGAAACTGTATTTTTCAGATAAAAGTATCTCCAGAGAGTAGTTAGCTAGTTGTGTAAAAGTTACTTTTTAGCTGAATGTGTAAAAGGATATAAACTAAAAAATAAATACCATATATTATAAAGTTTGCAAAACTCGTCTAGTAGGGGAAATTTAAAGTATTCAGCTTATTAGTATCCTGGAAAAAAAGATAGAAAATAATTCTTACAGAATAATTAACATTATAGAGGAGGATTGCACTATAGCCTTGTTTTTGCTACTTCAGTCTCTCAGGTCAGGAAAGATGATACAATTGTTTTATTGATACATTAAAATAAGCCCTTCAATTATTTTTGTATTTCCTCATAGTTTTCAAATCTAACTTTGAACATCTAAGCTGGTTTCTGAAACTCAAAACCTTGTTCTTCAGCTGAAATAATTTTGGTGCTGTTTCTTTTCTTGCAAGAACCAAGAATGATAGTTCCAAGAGAGCTGTTCTCTGCCTTCCTGAACGTCTTTGATGATTATTCTGTTTCTTAAATCTTAGCTCTGTAGTCCCAAATGACATCTTCCCTGGCTGGTGGGTGAGTCCTGTGCATCCTATCTTCCTGTCAGCAGTTCATCATTCAGTGTTAGCACACTTTAATATGACATATTGTACAGTCAATCTATTGGTCTCAGGTTCTTGGAGTTAGGATATTTCCTGCAAGGAATTTCCTTTGGCTGCTTGAACAATTCCAAAACCTCTTTATAAAATTGGACTTCAAACCAGTTTTTCCTATCTCATTTTTCATTTATCCATAGCATTGACAGTGATCAGTGACACATTCTAAATAATGTTGAAGTCCTCTGTCTTTATGAGGTGATCTGTTGGTTGATCCAGTAACTTGCCAACAAGAAAGAAATTCTTGTCTTCAGCTGTGTCTGTACTGCTGGTCCTGAACCTGTCTCTTACATTTCATGTCACCACTGGCTTTCATTGCTGCTTGATTTTTTCATTTAGAAAACAGTTTATTTTGTAATCTCTAAGTATTATTTAACTGAAAACATTTTAAACTTTGTGTTTTCTTTACACTGTGTTATTTCATTTTAATTCTGTTTAAAAAGAGGTCCATATTGTATCTATCCTTCACAATGAGCAAAATACTGAAAGAACTTTTAAGGGACCATGTGCTCCCATTCAAAATGTATTTTATGTGAAGCTGTTTTATTGGAGAAATTGTTTCATCAATTTTGAATTCTAAATGGTTTGTTTTCACAAGTAATTTTTATTTTTTTTCTTAGATCAGGGGCTGTTGAATCAGCATCTGAGTGCATCTGTCCTGTCCCAGGCCACCTGTAAGGAATCTGTTTTTCATCTTCTGGTTAAACAGCCACAAGGTATGTAGCTTCTTAACCCTTAATATACATTTAAACTATTATTGTTACTTATTTTATCAACTTAACCTGCAACAAGTCACAGTTTCCTAAAACATGAAGTACCAGAGTGAAAAAATATGTAATTCAAAAGAATGTTTTTGTTTTTTTTTTAATAACATTTTTGTAGTTTCAAGAATCAGTTAAGAAGAAAAAGAAGAGGAAAGAAATTCCAAAAATCAATGCGTTAGACAATTGTAGCTGCTTTTATTTTTTACCAAATTAACAGAAAACAAAAAATACAATTTTTTCTTTCTAGATACACTTACATTTCTCTTCAGCCTTGCCAGTCACTTCAGAGGGCTGGTGTATTGTTTTTTTTGTTATTTGTTGTTTGTCTGGTGTTTTGTAAGATAATTGTGGTCTACAGTTTCTGGGAACATTTTCGCAGGAAAATACAGAAAACAGTACTTTCCAATTAAAAAAACTATCTGGAAGGAATTAAACTATTTGGTTTAATATCCTGAATTAAATTTCAGATGTCATTGCTGGTCATATCTGATATAAGATGGGATATGAAAGGAATGAATTGCCTTTAGTGCTATAATTTTATCAAAATTTATGTTCTACTTGTATATAATAATAATTTATCTATTTTATTTATCTGGTGTTGTTAAAGGCTTGGATTATCACTGAAATTGCACATTTTAATAATGCAAAATTATTTAGTGCTGAAGTATAGAAGACAAGTAGATTTCTGCACCTGTTTCAAATATTTCTGTACTAATTATTTCTATTGATTACTTCTCAGATATGCTTTCTAATTTCAGAACACACAGTTAAATTATTAATATCTTCAATTATTTACTGAAGAAATTAATTTTCTTTGCTCATATTCCCCACAAATATGTGTGAGCATCTGTCTCGTGTTAATATAGATATCAGAATGAGCAATACCATTTTCCTTGAAGAAATGATGTCTATCTCACATTAAAGACTTTGTTTGGAAATATGAAATGAGGATCAGTTGCTTACAGTTTCATTCAAAAAAATTTGCCACATGCCATGATTTTCCTGTAGATTGTATTTGACAGATCTTTGTTTTATAAAGGGTATTGCAGACCTTAGTGTTCCCAGCAAGGAACTATATTTGTTTTCCCTTCTGGAAGCTCACTATGCCTCAAAACATTTCTAGGTGATATAGAAAGAAGAACTTGGAAGAAAAAAGAGGTGTAAGAATTGATCTGGATGTCATGTCAGTTTTATATATATATATATATATATATATATATATATATATATATATTCATTTCTTGTGGTTTCATCCCAACCAGCAGCCAAGCCCCAGGCAGCCATTCACTCACTCCCCCACCAGCAGGATCAGGGAGAGAAATGGAAGGGTAAAAGGTGGAAAACTCGTGGGCTGAGATAAAGACAGTTAATATGGAAAGTAAAAGCCACACAGGCAAAGCAAAACAAAGAATTTATTCACTGCTTCCCAAGGGCAGGCAGGTATTCAACCATCCTCAGGGCCCCATCACATCTTACGGTGACTTGGGAAGACAAACCCCATCACTCCAAACATCCCCCCTTGCTCCTTCTTTCTGACACTTCATACACTGAGCCGTGGTGTCAGATGGTCTGGATATCCCTTTGGTCAGGCTGGGTCACCTGTCCTGGCTGTGTCTCCTCTGGCAGTAGGAAAAGCAGGAAAGGCCTTGCCTCTTGCTGAGCAATAACAAAAACATCCCCATATTATCATCACCGTGTTCAGCACAAATCCAGAGCACTGCCCCATATTAGCCACTGGAAAAATGATTAATTCTACCCCAGCTGAAATCAGCACATTGTACACAGACAAATATGAAAGCTGTAACTTTTGCCATGACCTTATATATATATATATATATATTTTTCCACAGGAGCAGTGAGGAACTGTCCAAAACAATCTAATTCATGTACAGAGTAAAACTGAAAGTGCAATCACTTCACAAATACAAGAAATATAAGAGCAGCGCAGCAATCTTTAATAGTTGTACTTTTTCCTCATCTTTTATGTCTGAAATATCCTAATGGTGTGATCAACAGGTGAAGATCAGATTAGGTGCAGGTGTTACTTCTTGCCTTTATTCCCTATAAAAATGAAACAATACTTTGAAAGTGTATTAGCAATAACTATTATTCTTGATAGACTTGCTGGAATATGATTGCTAGATCATTTTGAGCAACATTCATGCTTATGGAAAAATTGTCCTTGTTGCTAATTAATTACTTGTTTTTCCCTCACTCATCTAAAACCTGGGGTTAGAAATTCAGAAATAGTGAGATAGTCTGAGACTCTAGGAGAAATTTTTTCATCATCCTTTCACAAGAAGTGCAAAATACTAGCCATGCTGTGAAATTGGTACTCAGAGCAGAGTATCCTTTTTCCCTGCCCTGGCTTCCCGGGTAACTGCATTACTTCACCCAGTCCTCATAGTGAAGGTTTGATCTCATTTTGCATTCAACTTCCAGTCATCTCATTTTATGGCTTAGCTGCTGTTCTGGGTGATCAATAAGCCTCTCTACTGTAACCACCTGATGCAGCATCAAACAAGAGCGGTAAACAGGGTAGCTGGCTGAATCTGCTTTTTAGATATCTCCCTCCATATTTTAGCACAAATTTTATATCTTAAAACTTCTATATTTTAAGCTGCTGTATCACCTGTATCATATTTATCTCTTTCCCCACGGAGAGCTCCATGATCAACTCTTTAATTTTTTCTTCTAACTTTGGTTTTGTGTAGAATATATGTATTTGTTAACTTTGCCAACCACTTAGGAAGGAAAGATGAAATATATTTGATAAATGTATTTAATGTGAGTCATTTTCCAAAAAGGTGCCTGCAGTATAAAACCAGTTGATGGAAATCAAATTTGAGATACTAAAATTCTGTGTATGCTCTATGGAAGTATGTTACTATTAGAGTTTCATGTTTTATTCAACATTCTTTGAGAAAGCATTTTAGCATACTTTTTATGTCATGTACAGTCCACTGTGATTACAGAATTTGGCTTTTAAACTAATTTCACCTAAGAAATGGCATAAATTTTGTTTAGGTCCTCAGGCCATTTCCCTAAAATATTAGATTTCAAGATTTGCTTCTTGAATTTTACACTTGTTTGCATTAGCTTTTTTTTCTTTCAGTAATTTTTCATGCACAGTCTGTTTTTTCTTATTATTGCTTTGAAAAACTGAAAAAACAACAAAACTAACATGCTTGGTTACCCTGGTTGTCCTTAGTTCCTCTCTGTTTCTTTTATAATGCATTCATTATCTCAAAATAACTTGAAGAGCCAGAGAAAAGGAAAAAAAGATAAAGAGCTGTGAGAAATATTTCTCCTTTCTAGCAGACTATTTTGAAAACATGTTGGAAAATACTAAGTTTTCTTTCTTCTTCTATGTTTTAACAGCATTTTATGACCAGCCGAAATAATTTTACACTTTGTAAGTTCCATCAGAGGTTCTGTTGAAGGCAACCATCACTGGCTCCAGCTGATAGTATTCCTCATGCTGTGGGTATATGCAGTTGTTAGGACTGCAGGTCATCTTTTCTTTCTATTCCACTGTCTGTCATTTTTGGAAAGGGGCGCAGATTTCTAGATCAGATTGCCTTTAACATCTCAGTTTTTTTATACCTTACTACTGCTTCTGTCCCTGCTCCTGAGGTGCTGTTGGAGCTGCTTTGTAAGAGGGTCCAGGATTAACTCCAGGGTCAATTCAGTGTGCAGTCAGGCTTAACTTCAGTTCTGTTATGTTGCTAGGAATATGGAACAGAGGCTGGCTGATTGGAGACTGCATCTAGATGGGGAATTGCTGGCTGTTGGATATCTAGTAGAAAAATTTATGCTCCATGTGTCCTCAGCACCAGTCTGTCAGAGAAAGGTTTACTGACAGGCCCTATCCTGTTGTAGTTTGGTGATTGCCCCTGATAGTTGGAAGTCCCATGGAGTTGGTGATCACTTAACCAGGAGCTTCACAAGAATATTTTAATACCATCTCCACTGGATGTGTCCTCTGAGTGAGAAACCTACCTGTCCTCCTCCTTAGAGTATGAGATTCCTTCCTGCCAGGATCACTTTTGGTGTGGGAATGTTTTGCTGTGTAGAGAGAGATTTTGCAAGCAGTATTTGTGTAATTTCAGAATACACAGATTTGTTTTATGGTCTGATACATGCAGTAGATAACCAGGACTAACACACTGCTAAGGTAGGTATTACCATGGCCAGTATTCCCAGTGAGATATGGGATGTATCTTTGCTGCCCAGCTTGTCTTTACTCATTTGAGGACAGGTCAGCCTTTGTCTTGGAATGGTTCATCCATGATATTACTGGGTTACTGCCTTCTGATCCTTTGTTTTCTTTCCATAAATATATTTTTATTTAGCTTTTCACTTCAGAACTTTTTTACTGAGTCCTTGAGTTGTTTCTTAGGTATTTTCTTACACCTTATCATTTTTCTCAGTAGGATCAATTCAAAGTAGTGGTGCTCTGCTGTACCTAGTTAGACTCTGCATCACTGACAGCTGAAGTGCTACTCAAAAGATTACATGTGCTGTTGAAGAAATTGCTGTTTATTCTCCCCTCAAAATAGCTTTCTTGAACCTAGTCTATGCAAGACACAGTGACTTTCCTGTAGATGCTAAATGCAAAAACCAAGCAGGGAACAGAGCCTGTGTGAAACTAAGCCACACACGCTTCTCACTCTGGCCTGGGAAAGCATGAGAAAGAATCCAAACAGTCCTTGGTAAGGAACAACAATCTGCAGGTGTTGTTTAGTCAAGGGGTGGTGTTCCTCTTGACCAGTGATGGTGATGTGTTGCTTTGATGACCAATGAGAGTTTTGCCTCTCAGACCTTCTCAAACATCTCTATAAAAGAGGATCAAGAATAATAAACTTTGCTGTCTTGGACAATGCAGCTGACAGAGTCATGTTGTTCCGTATATATTGTGACACTTTCCTTCCTGGCCCTGTTTGGGTATCTGTCTGTATGGCTGTTCCTTGTTTAAACCTCCAGCTGGCATTTTCCCTCATTCTTTTCTCTCTGATGTACTCTCATGGTGCATGGACACTTGTACAGATGTTGATTTGCTTAGTGAAATTTCCAGCAGAAAGGAAGGCATGGGATCCCTGCCCAGTCCATGCACATGACATTTTCCTGATTGCTGGGTCACCCTGGCTTGCCTCTCTCCTGTGAAACCATTCTGAAAGAGCAGTGTCCTCGTGTTGTAGCTGACAGAGAAACAGGGTGTCATTACTCAGTCCTGGGACGTGGCAGCACAGACAATGTGGTCTAAGCTGCATTTATCTCTAGAGAGATGAGCTGACAAAATCAATGAGTTGAAGCTGGTGGCATTCCTGAGTGCTGGTTGTCTCTGCTGTCAGCAAGGAAAACCTTAGAGAGCTCTCCAAAGCCACAGCACACCCGAGGCTGTCCTCATGTAGGGAAAATCAGCAGGGAAATTTTTGTGTCATGTTTTAGGGCACTCATGCCATCTAATATAAAGAAGGACAAAGCTTAAAGATTTTTCTTTGAACATCTCTGCAATCTCTTCAGGCCATACATTATTTATTATCATATTTGGCCTGTTATATGCCCTCTTTTTACCTTTGAATTTTGCAAATTATATGTTGTAGACAAATCTTTATATGTGTTTGCCAGGAATCCATTCTAGTGAAATAAAGAAGCGAAAGGCAGCTCTGTAACAATAAGCAAATATTCTCAGTTACTGTTCTCTTAAAAACAATCCTGTGAGTTGAAGGAGTAGAGCAATACATCCCCTTGACTGGGTAAGGAAATGATGTATCTATTTCAGCATGCTCTCCTGATGTTGCAAAAGAAGAGAAAAGAAAAAAGATAATCAGGATGCAAATACAAGAACACATCAGAAAAGCAGATTTTGCAGTCTCATTCAGACCCACATAAAACTTCCCATGTGGATTTATCATGAAAAACAGATTTTCAGGCTATAATTGCTTCACAGATTTTAACTAGGCTGTGCAGTAGGTTTCTTTCAGAAAACCATGATTTCTTACTGAACATCCACAGTACTTCAGGGCATTTAAACTATGCAAATCAGCCTCAGGGGAGGCTGTTATTTCACATTATCTTGACCTATTTCTCTATTTAAAAAGATCTTCTCTGTTTTGTAACTTGATAAGAAGTTATCTCCTTCAATTTCAATAGGACCAGAAAATGAAAAGATGATTAATTTTGACTTAGAATAGCATATTGCTGCTAATCTATTTGATAACAGCTGTGGATGGACAAGATGGAGTCAGGATGTGCCCTTGAATAAGACAACTGTTTAGTTCCTCCCCTCTTCCTGATTCTTGTTTCTAGCCTTCACCTGGTTAGGTAATAAACCTAGTGAAAATTCCAGAGATACAGATTTGTTTCAACCTGTAAATTACTCAGTGAATCTATGTCTACCTCTAAATTAGCTATAAAAAATTAGCTGCACTAATCAGTTTCCAGTAGCACATGCACAGTGGGGAAATTACCTGCAGTATCAAGCAGTTGTTTCTTGAGCAAATTAAGAAGCTTGATTTTCTAGATGTCTGTTTTATTTCCATTTTCCTTGCCCTCCTCTGCTCCTGGATCAATGACATCTCTGTCTCCCATTAATTCATCTGTGCAAGATGCTTCCACATCCATGCTGGACCCCAAACATACAGTGAAGAGCAGGTATCCCTCCTGGCCCAAACCAGCTAATTTGCTGGCTGAGAACTGAAATTGTTGATTTTGCTGTAGGTTTTCTTCACTAAGTTGACTTTCCTTATTTATGCAGCTGTTGAGTTCTGAGAAACATTGAAGATTGCTGGAGATGCTCATCTAACCTTGCTGAAGAGGATAAAATACTAAAAATGAAAGAAACAACAAAAAAACCCCATCCCATCCTACTGGCATTGCTATTAATAGAAAAAAATATATGGAAATTTGGAACAATTACAGAGATTTTTTTTCCTATAGAGGTTGAAAACAATTATGGAATTCTTGAAAATATTCCCTTAACATTTTAAAATGAGGAAGTGGGGTAGGTGTGGGAAGGAAATTGAACCCTTTCTGTAAGAACATTTGGAGATGGAAGATCATGATAAAATTTTAAATCTTTCAAAAGTAGGTCTGAGGGTTTGAGCTTTCTCCCTTTTTTTTTTTTTTTCTTACTGTATGCTTTCCAGGAGAGAAGACAATTTAAAATTACCTTATTAAATAACTGTCCAGGGCACAGATTTTATTTCAAAGCATAAATGCTAGAAGGAGTTATTGAAACTGATCTTTCAACTTTGATGTTTTATACCTTAGAAGTGCTTGATAATTACACTCTTAACTAATATTCTTTTGTTCATATGCTGAGTTTTTCTAGAACATTTTTTGTCAAATGTTTTTATTGATTTTTTTTTTCTTTTAGTCAATGAAGAATAGGTGTCAAGTATAGGACAGCAGCTAAAAGAAAGTAAAAGATTATATATACACATATATGTGGCATGCCTTCAGTAGTTAAACAATAATTTTTACCCACAGTGGTAACAGAATTCTCAATATAGTGGTGCACACTTTAAAGTTGGGAACCATTAAGGTTTTTCTTAATCAGAATTTGGCTTGCAAAACATTTTGTACTTCAGCTTGATTTTAAAGGTCTTACTTCCCAAGTGTTAAGCTTTTTCCATATCTATGATAGTCCCTGTTCTGACCTTTTTTTCTCATTTCAAGTATCATGAGATGTTCTTAGAAGTCCAGGCTTCAGTGCAGTGTGAGGAGTCACTGGGCACAGGTATTTAGAAGATAAGGGTGAGATATTTTGGCAAACCCTTGGTGCTCTCTGTAAGTGCTGTGAGCAGCAGGATGTGCCTGGAATCTGTTCTGGAATTCTGTGAAATGTACCACAGACTCAGGTGTGTTACACAAAAGTGTCTTTTTTATCTTGTATTTCTGTAAAACCCAATCACACAAGTCAAATTTATACAATCAGGTTGTTCTACAGTTGTCCTGGCAAACAATTAACTTGCTTCTACACATTTTCCACAGCTCTATAAATTCTTTTGTCTACCTTCTCTACTCAGATTTCTACAATTCTTCAATAGATACATATTTCTGTTGCTGTCTGAAAATGTTCTCAGTTGTAATTACATGGAATCTCCATCAGAATTGCAGTCAGGAGCAAACTGAAAGAAGAGGGTGTTTTTAATTATTTTTTTTTAAACAATATAGATAAATTATTCTTTAAAAATATTTTAGTCACAAAGTTGTCAGGACTAGTTGTTTGACTTGGTTAAGAAAGCTGTCAGAGGGTTCTGGGCATGCAGATGTGCATTTTCTCCTTGGTGAAGTCTGTGGTGTCTGAGCTCTAATTTTGCACTGTATGTGATAGCTAGATCCAGAATTCTTTACAAGTAGCAGAAATGGTGCTGCTGAATAGCGAGGTTTAACATTTAAGAGGGACTGTGTTCTCTCCCCTGAACATCCCATAATAAAATTTATACACACTTAAAGATTATGGTAGGTTTTGTGGCAGGGTACTCGATTAATTGAAATAATAGCTGCTAGCAGTTGGATTCACAGGTCAGTTTATTAATTATAGGGAAAGATTCACTTGGGTTCTTCAGTCTTGGCTGAGTAGCATATTTGAATCTGATGAATTTCAGGTAGGTAAGACAATCCCCAGATAGCAAAGAATTTAAATTTAAACATCTGCCTCCCTTGCACTGTAATTACAGGAAATTTAAATATGTATTTCAGGCATGTATTCTAACTGCTGTGGTGTGAATAGAGGAGGGATTATTTGTGTGGCTAATTGTTTTGATAAATAATTTAATATGCCCATAATCTATATGTTCACCTCAAAATTATGTATTTCTCCTTGCTTAAAACTAGGATCAATAATGCTGTGTCTCCAGTTATTGCCAAATGGGGTCTTTAAAGCTGTTCTCTGAATGGGGGAATAATTTAATTAAAATGAACATCATATTCTTTGTAATCTTCTGCTTTTATTCTTCCCTAGATATTTTGTCATACTATTACTAAGATTAACAAATTATTCAAAATATTTTTTTTTATGGGAAAGATAATAAATTATTCACAATCTCATTAAAAATTGATATCTTTTAGTTACCAGGGGGAATTTGGATTCCCCAATTTACTTTTCTGTCACAAAGCCTGAGCGATTAGACAGGGCCTGTTTTGTTTTGATAAAACCAGTGGGATTGTACCTGCCTGAGTGTGTTTGCAAAAAGAATGCATATCACTGGTACCACTTCTCTCTTCCTATAAGTCTCAGCAAAAATTTATCTTTCTCTTCTCTGCCTTTTGTGATGCATACTGGATCTTGCTGTCAGATTTTGCAATATTTATGTGAAATCCTTCTTGTTTGTTTACCTGAAGATCAGGTTGATACCTTCAGTCATCAACATTAGTAACAATCTTGCATCTTACAATAATATTTAGGTTTAAACAATATTTATTTCTTTAAATGCATTGCTGATACCAAGCTCACAAAACCCATCCAAGCCCCAAACCAACACAGGAAAAAGAGAATGTGGGCACTTCTGCTGTGTTTGCTGCGTGTCAGAGATGAGGATGTGCTGTAACTGTAACCCAGACTTTGCCTCTATTTCAGTGTGATGCTTTTTCTGCCCAAAAATCATAGTATGTAAGTCAAGAGAGGAGATTTTGGTATTAAATGATGTTCAGTTCTCTCTCTTAATTAACTTCTCTGTTCTTTGAGAAATGCAGAACCAGGACTTAGATTGCAAATAGCTGAGAAGTGTTTGCATCATGACCTTTGCTATAAGAAGGAGTAACACCTCACACCCACTGAAGCATGCAGCACAAAATTCTTTGCTGAACATCAAAGTTTATGTTAACAATGTACATAAGATGCTTTATTACACTCATAGTCACTGATCTGGTATCATCTGCTGTGTGGAGGGAAATGAGGCTTATTTTGCACAGTAATGGCATCTTTTGAGATGACAGCACATTTAAAGGGTTGTGAGAGCACTGAAGAGAGTTTTACTTTCTCCAACTCCTTTGCTAGGACATTATTTTTATCATTCAGTAGTTTATGTGCAAGGATTTTACTCTTTTTGCTGATAATATGCTACATTAGGTAAAACCTGTGTTTGCAAAAATAGTTAAAACCTCTGAAATTTAGGTGGATAGTGAAAGTGCACTGAACCTTAAGTACTTTCTGCATTCACATCTTGTTAAGGTACTTAATAATTTTATTTTCACAAATCTTCTCTTACTTGAGAGAAGGAATTTAACATTTTATTCATTTTAAACCATGGAAACAGTGGTATAGGTGTAATAAAGGTTTTCTCCTAATAAAGCTGTGGTTGTTTTGAAATAAAACCCAGAGTCTTGAAAGGTAAGATCTTCTTTCTCATAATCATTTGATGAAGCATTGGGAAAACAAATTTTCATACAAAGTCCAAAAGGAGACTTAGAACTAAAATTATGCTGTGCAACCATCAAGAGGTCTGTGGAGCTTCATGATGTGACTGTTTCTTCTGTCTTGAAATTGGAACTATTAACTGCATCTTTAAGGTGTTAAATTCAGTCTAGTTAACATGAGAGGTATTTTGTAATAGATGAACTCAAATAATGCAAATCCTGTTTTTTCATTGCCTTGTTTGCCTGCTTGTGTTATAAGAATGTTTTGTACACTGAGGTGAAAAATATAGTATTGCAACAATTTCTGATGTTGAATTTTCTTTTATCTGATTTATTCACAAACACTGAAAATCCCGTATAAATTACATAATTTTCTCCTTCAGAAAGGTACTAAGATAAAACAAAGATTAGATGCCCATAAAGATTGATATCTATTAATTACAGGTAGCACTGCCCTTTTCACCACGAGTGCCAGTAATTTCTGCTAATCCCTGAGGTTTGTTACTTTATTACCTCTGCTGCATACAATCAGCAGAACCCAAAACTTGAATTGCATGCTGTCCTCTTAGGGGCTGTTCCAATTTTGTTTTTTATAGCCATTGTATACAATTTTCTCTTTTCCATTAAATAGAAAAATAAGAATTTGATTGCTGAAAAGAGCTGTATTGCAGACCTGTGTGAACAATGTTTTCTTCATGCACGAGCAAGCAAATCAGTTTTGTCACACATAACAGCACATGACACTAGACGATATAAGAGCTTGTCATTAGCTGTTGAGGAAATTTTGGATGATCTCTATCTTTCCAGTTTACTTTACATCCCTTCAAATGAAAAATCAAGAGCTGTGTCCTATTAATCTTTTCTTCTTACTGTTTTATCCCTTTTCCAAATCAAGAATTAATTTTTGTGTTATTTTTCTTTATCTACAGATTTATCCAATTCTTCCAACTCTAAATTAAGTGGAAATACCTTTTCTCCTGCTTTCTGGTACCTCTACCTTTTGATACCAATCTTATTGATTAAAGAAATACAGGGGTTTTTGTTTCAAACTTCTGGAAGCTTATTTACTTCTAGAGCCCTACTATTTGGTATACAATGTTAATTAGCCTTGGTTGCCTTCTGCAGTTGTTCATCTGTGTAATAAGAGCATGTTTGAATTATTCAAGATGAGAGTGAGAGACTAGGTGATCCCAAATTTCTTAACTGACCAAAGAGAGTTTTTTGGTGGTGGATTATTTGTCCTCTCTCTCTAAAAAGCAGAATGTTGGTGATGAAGCATTCGCTGTCACAGAAAAAAGCAGGGACTGAAAACTAGTCAGTGTTATTCAGTGGACAAATTAAAAGTGAAATCTATTTTTAACAATGAGCTTAATTAACTCTCAGAACAATTCTCAATGAAACGTGGAGGGTTCACTATTGCTGACAAGTTTTAAATCAAGTGGCTGTGGGTTTTTTTCTAATTAAATTCTCTTGTTCAAGAAGATTTATTGAGACTGAACGTTGATTTTTTTTCAAATGAGTTCTGAGAAATCCTATGTATTTAAGTCAAGTTAGGTGATCATAATGACCAAAATGTTTAGCAGTGAAGAAACAAAAAAAGACCTCTGTAGAGTTCTGGATAAGCAAATATGCTTTAAACATGCTTTAATAATACAACTCAAAATGGAAAAAAATACTTTTAAGTTTCTGAATTAAAATTTTCAGAATTTCCATTTTATTATTTTTCTTATTCTTTTACTTCATCAGGATGAAAACAGGGTCAAGAACCATCAATAGATACAAACTGTACAAACCTAATTTTCTGTACCATTGTAGCCTATTGCCTTTAAAGAATCAGCATTTTAAGTTTTTTGGTCATTAGTCTATATACAGAAGGAATATATGTAAAAATTAAATTAAATTTTGAGACCCAGTATATTCAATCAGAAAAAGATATAAATTGTAGGAAAATGAATTTCTATTTTTAAACTCTTTTCTTCTACTCTTCTCTAACTCCTTGCTGCCATGTATCAGAAAATAAACTTTTTTTTTTTTTCCCTTTAGGTTGATACCAAATGACAGTTTGTAAAGATCTGTTCCTTGTCATTTTTACTCACAGGATTTTTTTTTCCTCTGCCTTTTCTTTACTTGGCACTCATGACAAACAGCAGTTGGGAAATGCATTTGTCCCTACATTTGTTCAGTGCTTGACTGCAAATCACTTGTGCCTTGAGCTGCTTTAGAAACTAAACCATATGGAGAGAGAAAATGTCTTAGATTTGAAGGCTGGCAGCTTCTTGTTTTGACGGATTTAAATTGGATTATCTTGATTGATTAAGTTACTTGCATGAAAATTTTCCTTCCCAGTTATCTCACCACAAGTTATTGTCAGAGGAAGCTACAGTTACTGACCTAAAATGTCTCCTTTTATTCCAGAAAGGTATTGTCATTATATCTACTGCTATATTTTAACTAAGTTTTAGAGAAGAATCAGACATGATCAGTTTTCTTCCTTCCTGAATCAAAAGAAAGCTGGTCACTTACTGGAGATGCAAACAGTTTGTGCATAAAAATAAGTAATAGCTAAATTTTAGACATTTGTTTTGTATTTCATGTGAAAATGAAGTAGTCATCTTGTCTCCTGAATTGTGGCTGATGGTGTATGGTTTCCATTTCTGGATTCAGAGAGGGGTACAGGATCTGCAACAGCCCCTGCTCAGAAACACTGCAGCTCCAATTACCATTGAGTCATCCAAAGCCTGTCTTCTCTGATCCAGAATCATCCTGACACTGTCAAGTAATTTGGGTCCTTGGTCCTTTCCACAATATCTTAATATTAATTCCCACTTTTAGGCTTAATTTTATGTTTTTATAATCTAGTTAATTTCCTACATATTTGCTTCTAAACATTTTATTCTTTTTCATGTAGCTATATCCCTCTAAATTAATCTGTCAATTTCAGAGGTCAGCAGCTCATATTTATTGGATTTTTGGAATACTGATTACGTTTTGCTCTAAATTAAAGCTGAGGGGGTGATTTTAACCTTGTTCACACAACAGGAATCAATGCACAGTCCCCAGCCATGAACTGCTAATTGTCCTTATGGCTGGAAACTGATACCACATTTCAACTGCCCCTCAGGGAACCAGGAGAATTGTAATAATTATCATATTAACCACAGAAATTCAAAAGATAAAATATTGCAATACTTGAATGAAATCTTAATGACATTTAATTACGATCTGTAGCTTTACCTGAGTCTGGTGGGTGATTAGCCACGTGTCACATTCACTGAGCCAACATCTCCCAGATCTTTGTAGCAGACTTAAAATATTTCTGGATATTCCTAAACTCACATGTCCTAACGTGGTGTAATGATTGAGTAGCAGGAATGCACATAACCAGCATGTGAAATCACACTGACAATAAAAGATGGTATTGTGTAGACATGAGAATTTTCAGTTTGGAAAAATGGATTCTGTCAGATTCTGTTACTTGTTAAAAAAAGAACAAGTCAATGTGAGTTACCAGTTTGTCCATAAAAATCAAAAATGTCTCTGAAGTAGAAAGGCACTTGACAGCTCAACAGAGTTTCTTGCTAGAGAATATTGCTGATGTTTTTTTTCTGTATTTCCTCTAGGGACGAATTACTGTTCTGATAGTCTTGATAAACTCTGGAGCAGGTTTTTGATGTCAATGAGAGCAGTAAGAACATAAGTATTCTATAAATTGTCATCCTAGAGGTATGATTGCTGGCCTCTGTATGAGGCCACTGCAGTCAAGTCAGTACTCATTCCTAAAAATAAGATAAAATCCAACAGCAGTGACAACCAGGCTATTGTTTGACTGTATTTTCTCCTGACTAAGGAAGTAATCAAAATGACGGCCTAATAAATAGAAAAATAAAAGAAGGGTCTTTTTCTGCTCTCAGGTATTTACTTTTCCTACATAAAATTTTATGAATTGAGTCCTGCAACCCTGCTTTTAGAGCGCATGATTTTTTTTTTTCTTTCTCACTTCCATAGAACACAAGAAACATCTTGAACTCGTAGCTGGCATTAGGAAGAGAGGAAAAGTTGGTTTAAGTACCAGGTTGTCTGTTGCTGTTGTTGTTGTTAATGTCTTAGGCTGTTTCTGTGTGAAGTCCACATTCTCTGAAGATATCAGTTCCTAGCTAAGCCCCAAATGCTTCAGTTCCATTGCAGCAATATCCTGGCTGACCTTTGAATATTTTGCCTGTAAGGTATTTTACCTGTAAGGACAAAGACATAGAACTCTGTCTGAAAAACTGTGAACAGGAGAAAAGTTTCATTTAAGGGACCAACTTTTAGAATAGTTAAAGACTGAACCTGCAGCTCTAGAAACTGGTACTCTGCTTAGGAATTTTTAATGAAATAAAATAATTTTCTTTCATATTTTATTTGCTCTTCTTCTTTGTAGGTAGGAGCTTGATATACATGCTCATTTAAGCCAGATTTATTTTCAGATGGAATAATAAGTGTAACTAATTTCTTCAGAATTTTGGAATCTGGAGATCACCTGCTGATAAGTGTCATGATTTAACACTAAGGCTCGCATAGCCACGTGTTAGATTTTAGCATGTTGCACTCGAAAGAGTGGGTCAAAAGAATACAAAAGCAGAGCAATAAAAATATTTGTCTAATTTGATAGGCTAAGACAAAGCTACTGTTAGGTCACTTAGAATAATACTGCTGTTCATAGCTGTGGAAAACATGTAGCATATTGTGGGTTGTGTCATTCACTGAACTAATGTTGTATGACACAAGTCAAATTAATAAGCAAATGTTACTTTTAAAGAGGGATTCCTCTTACCATCTTCATCTATTTTCTTGAGTATGAAGAGACCAAAAAAAAAATGCAGAAATAAATTCTGCCTTACTACAGAAACCTGTAAAACCTCAAATGATGAAGAGTGTACTCACCAGGATTATGAAAATGCATAACTCCAGATATCTATCTATCTATCTATCTATCTATCTATCTATCTATCTATCTATCATCTATCTATCATCTATCTATCTAATCTATATATCTATATATCTATCTATATATCTGACTCACAGTCACACTGTTTCCAGTTACTCGCTGCTGTATGAAGTGTGATATATTTTCTGAATACTTGTAGCAAGCAGTACAATTTTTGGTTGTATGTAACAAGTAGAAATAATATAACAGCACTGGTGTCATTAGTGATTTCACGACACTTTGCAGATTTTGATTAAAATCTGCCATAGCTTCAGAATTTGACTGTGCTTTCAGAGATCAGACTAAGAGATACATATATCCTTGAAGTTTAAAGTGAAAGTAAAAACACATCTGTCAAAAGTAATCAGATATTTGACATGTGTCAGAAATTCAATTACATCTGAACTGAAGCAATTACAGTTTCCTTTCAGGCATGAACTCAAGGCACTTTTGTGTATGTTTCAATTTAGAAAAAGATTAAGAAATAGGGAAGTTGTCATAGTTTTTAATTTATTTGCTAATACTTAGGATAACATGAACTTAAGAAAGGATGAAGTTTGGTAAGGTTTTTTGTGGCTGGGCACTAAATTGAAAGTCACTGTTGTTTAAGAAGCATATGCCATTTCTTGTGTGGCTCTTGCATTTTCAAAATATGTCTGTGGTGATTTTCTACTTTGTTGAGATTTTAGGCAGGTTGTGCTTGTAGAGTGTTTTGTAACACACAGAACACAACTAATGCAGTGTAGCAGAGGGGCAAGAGAGGTTGAGTGGGTGTAGATTTTCTGTTACCAAAGCAGAGAATGTAAGATTCTATTTTTAAAAAGATATGGCCATCTTAATCACTTCACTCAGCTCAACACTCTCCATCCACACTGAGTTTATGGTCTTTCTTCTATATAACTACTTATCAATTAATCTCTCTTGAGAATGTCAATTATACTTACAATTATGAAGAACTAAAATTAATAATTAGCTAAGGAAAGGAAAATTGACCTAACGTGACTGAGCTTTTCCTTTTCTGTTGTTTATCCTGTCACAAATATAATCACTCAGAGAAGAGGTGTAATGTTGTATCTTCTACAGTGCTGATTTGGAAGAGGTTTTGCATTTTTGACTTTGAAGTTTGCCTCCTGCTTTCAGTGATTGTGGATCTAGGACATTACTATGTTCCAGACATTTAGATTTCTGATGCCAGGATGATCTGTAGAGTTTTATCAACATAAAATTGTCATCAGGAAAATAAAGATGGTAAACAATTTTAAGTATATGAACTGGTCAAAGGAGGTTGGGGTGTATCTATCAACTGTCAGATTATTGAGGGGAAAAAAGTAGATTTGGAAGGAGAGAGCAAGAGAAACTCAGTACACCATGAAGTTTTAGAACAAGTAAGTGTTAGACAGCAGGATATGAAATAGAAAACTTACTACTTTCATTCCTGATTATTCTTCACTCCTTACTCTTACAAATGACTTTAATATAATAGTCTGGCTTTCCCCACACATTCTGTTCTCTGTCTGCGGTGGCTTCATTTTACCAGTTACTGTCTATGCCTGTTACACTGCTGCTGCTTCCTCAGGTGCTTTGTTTGTTCATTTTTCCATCCCTATTGCTGAACTATTCCCTGGCTTCACAATGGTTTTCCTTCTCTGACATTTGCCTTGTGATGCTCGGTGCTGCTTGGTTCAGCCTTGCTTCCTCACTGTTCTCATATCTTTCATTTGGATGTGTCTTTCCTGATGTGCTGCCCACATCAGGATTTCTGTAAAATGAACCCCAAGCCCATCAGCCCAGTATCTCTGAAGGAAAATTGCAAAGATATCCCAGGGTGTCAAGACAAGTGCATAAGGTAACAGCAGAGACGTAAAATATAATTGACTGTGTCGCCTATATGAATGTTGGTCCATTTTTTGTTTGATTTTTAGACAAGTCTGTAGTACCTACCCAAAGTCAGAGCTGCAGCTATCAGAGTTCAGAGATAAGAGGGGTGATCTATGATAAATCAGTTTATGGTTTTACATGATTTGTGTATTACTGCAAAAGATTATTACAGCAAAATTTATAATCAAATGTGATTGGGAAATGATGGAGACTTTGTTGTGAAATATATTAAGTGACAATTTTATGTTGAGGTTTTAATACCTTTTTTTATTTAGTCTCAGTAAGAGAATGTGACTTTCATGATCTCTGTTATATGTGTTTTTCAAGCTTTTTCAGAGTTAAAGATCTTAAGTATGATTTTGCTTGTTTTGGTTGTCAGCACAGAAATGAATTACTGCACTTGGAAACATTTTTTTCCGTAGTGTGTTTAACCATTGTAAGCACAGTTGTTACTGCACTTCAACAATAAATAAATATAATAGGTGCTTCTGTCAAAATAATTGTTTTGATTTTTACTGGAACTGTACTGTAAGCTAAAAGTTAGAGAAGGATAATTTTATAAATTGAAGGAAAAATATATACTTGGCCTTTCAGACATGATTCATTTAAAAACAAAATAAATTGCATTAAATGAAACAACATATTTGATTACTGAGCCCTGTTCTCAATCTATTTATTTTAATCTAAATAGCAAGTGTTTAACTTGTATCCATTATTTTGTACCAGAAAGAAATGATTCTAAATTAAAACTCTTAATTAATCCAGAAAGTCTCTGCCAGAAGTATGCAAAATTGTATTAACACAAGATCCATAAAATGGTGAACAAATCTTATAAACATGCTCTAATACATTTTATTATGTGCTTATGGTAGTGATGTTGTGAAGCCTTTATTTGTGCCATGTCTTTCTTAAAGCAACTTACAAAGTTTTAACCAGTCATTTGTGAAATTATTTATTAGCATGTGAGCTGCATATTCATGACTTAACTTTTACAACTAAGTAATTAATCAGCTCAGAGGGATTTTATTATTCTGTATAAGTACCAGAAGGGAGGGTGCAAAAAGGATGGAAAAAGAGCTCCTTTAGTGGTGCCCAGTGACAGGCAACATGGAAATTCTCATCTGAGCAAAGAGAATGCTTTTTTTACTCTGAGGAATATTGAGCACTGGAACAGGTTGCCCAGAAAAATTATGGAGTCTCCCTCCTTGGAGATATCCAAAGCTTTTTTTGGACAAGGTCCAGGTAGGTGACTCTGCTTGGAAGAGAGAGGTTTGACAGATCATTTATGTGTCAGAGGTCCATTCCAGCTTCAGGTATTTTGGGATTTTGTGAAACTGCCAGAGGAAAGGGAAAACACAACTCTACCTCTTGGTGTAAGTATCCATAATTCATGAAGCAGAGTCCCCTAGAAATGCAATAATTTTGGACCATCTGTGAAAGGAAGCTCTCTGGCATGGCACCTACCTAAATGAACTTTACTGCAGGAAGGAAAATGATGATGTAAATATTAAAACATGGGATGAGACTAATTTAATTTTTGGCATTTTTCATGGTTATTTTATTAGTTCTTTTACTTACCTATTTATATGGAACTTGAAATACCTTGAAGTGCATAATGTTCCATTTTATTTGTCCCAGAGAAGATGCAAATAGGAGTATCCTGCTTCTTTTCCTGTAATTGCACCCAAAATCTAATTGTTATGTCAGGGTGATCTCTTGTTCTTGCCTTTGTGCTTTCCCTTTGTGGGGTGTGCTGTTTTTCTTGTCACCTGCGATTCACTGAGAAAAGTATCTGTGTCTGGTTTTGCAAACAAGGATGCATTTTAAATGAATTCTTAGAAAGAGAAACAAGACAAACCCTAGTGATTTATCATGACCTCAGAATTCCAGAATTGTAGAACTACTTAGGTGATAAGGAACCTCTGAGATCACCTTGTCCATCCAAATACTTTGTGGCTCAAGCAGGGTGATCTCCATTGGGTTCTCCCGGACCATGTCCAGTCAAATTTTGAATATCTCCATGGATGGGGGCTGTTGGCTATTGTATGATACTGCTAATTCAGAAAATTTTATTTATATTTGCTCATTGAGACTGAATAATTATAATACTGATGTAGCAAAACTAACACAGGCTGCTGCTTTCACAGTTTTTTAATTGTAATCCATAACAAGGGATTGTGATCATGTTTTAATGAAAGGGAATAAAAAATTCAAGCAGCCTCTTTTGAAGCAGTAAAAAAAAAAAGAAAAATACACAAACAAAAATGAGTCCACCCTTAATAAGAGTCAGGGCAGAAATGTTGTCTGTTCTTTATTAAACTCTTGGGATTTAGCAATGATACACTTCTGGGAGAGCTGCTATGAAAGATCCTAGTTTTCATATGTGACCCAGGATTTTATCTCTTCCAGCAGATGAAAATAAATTAATACCTAGGCCTGAGTTTTTTTATTCATTTCAGATACTGGTGTGCTGGCAACATCTCACTCTTTACTATCTGATATCAATTCTCCTTTTCTGGATGAGTTCCTTGAGAAGGAATTAGCAGTAATTCCCCAGTGGCAGCTACTGTGTACGAATATTTTGGAGGTTGCCCTTTCCTATAGGATAATAGGAGAAAATAGGAGAAAACAGACCTAATTATACTGGGTTGACATTTACATGGCCAGTGCTAAATTTAGCAGAGCTGTCTGTGGGTTTCATTGAAATGCTGCTATTGTGATTTTAATGGAGAAACTATCAAGAAAACTAAAAAATAAAAATTGCCCCTCCTAAATGATTCTCCATGAGACTTTGCTATTATTATTTGGTCCCCCGCCTCTCTGCTACCACTGTCCACCCCTCAGTGGGCAGGGAGGCTGGGGAGGTAGTTTTAGCTTGACAGAGGAGACCCTAAAAACGAGGCTCTTTCCCTTTGCTGAGATGGCAGTCACAGCTTTATTTCTTGGGATCTTTCAGAGTGAAGTTGCAGGAGGGAAAAAGGAAGAGGTATGGACAGGCACTCCCTTTTCAGGACAGGGGAAGGGGGTGTGGGGGATTTACACAACCAATAAGGGGACCTGTGGAGAACAAGATAATGGAAAGAACTTACAAGTCTACATTTTCAGGGGTACATTATTTGGGTCATACCATTTCTCCTAACTGCATCACAACAAGACTTCAGCAATATATTCCGAGTTCTGTCTCATCTCTCTTTTTCAATTAAAGGAGACTGGACAGTCTGGAGTGCTCTTCTTCTGGGTAAAGTCAATGGGAGACACTCAGATGTTACAGAATTAAGAGCAGTGCATCAGGGAGATGCAGGTCAACATCTAGTAAATCTACCCATAATATGAACAATACATGGTTTTAGGTTAAATGTTTGTTTTTACAGATATTGCAGACTATTTTGTTCCTTGCCATCACAATTTTATCACCATGGCACTGCTTGGTATGCTTACTTTTATCATTTTTCTTAATCTACTGTAGAAGCAAAAAATGCATCTTTACCTATCTGTATTCCTTCCAAATATCATCCCAGCTATGGACATCCACTGCTCCTGTAATTTTAGCTCTCACTGTGCTGAGCTTTCTAGGGCTGACACAGAAGTTACACAGAACTCAACCACAGTGCAGTGTCCCAAAGAACTGTAGTCAGGAATTTGAAATACACTGATTTTGATTTATTATCTAATCCAGTTCTGAGTTCTAGGCTCAGTGCCTGAGGAATCTTTTACAGGATCAATGTTCTCCAGCAGCCTCTGGGGAGGCTAGAGGCAAGGCTGAACAAAAGGCTTCCTAAAAATGAAATGGGGGAGGATGCAGAGCTCCACACACTTCTTTGCAAGGCAGTTGACTCAAATTGCAGCCCTTGGTTTGAGTCAGATGCCTTCAGTCTTTAAAGCATCAGTGAACTTACTCTGCTAAATTTAATTGTCCAGACGTGCTGTAGGACAGTGAAAGAGGAATTGGGTGTTATCAAAATCTGCCCCAAAGCTTTTTACCAAATGTGATGTACCTGTATTCAGAAAAGGGACTTGCTGTGGATTTCTTACAAAGAATTTGTGGATGCTCATTGCAGTATAAACACACAAAGACAAGGGGTCAGCCATTGGTATTAGCTTTTTGTATCCCTGGCAGGGACTAGGGGTCCCCGGGCAAATAGGAGCAACTTGCTTGGCAACTCTGATTTTTATTAAAGTCATACACAAGAGCTATTTCCTGTGTGCTAGCCCAAATTCTCTAAATGGGAAAGGAAAAATAAAAGCAAATTATTTTTGCTGTTAGGCCTATTTTATGTATCTTATTAACTAGCCAAAGTCATAATGAAATAAATTGGTATTAGCAGTTAATGATCACTTGGTAAGTTGACAGCTGCAGGCAAGCCTGGTGATATAAAAATTACCATCATTATGAACATCTCCTATTAAGAAGATTTTTTATTAAGAATGTGAATACAATCTGTTTCAACAGCAATATTATAAAATTTGTCTTTTCATGATCTTTAATAACCAATTTTCTGCCAGAATGACCCAGAATGTTATCATATGGACTCTGTATTAAAATCTATTTAAAAAAAAAACCAAGGGGCTCTGTCCTGTAACAGGCATAATTAAGCTACAGTTCAAAATATCTATGTAATGTATATAACTGTTATAAGTTTACAGTCTGTTCTATTTGCCATCTGTTAAAAGCTTTGCAAATGAAACTTAAGGATGTGCTGTAATGGTGTTACAAAGTGTTTGCATTATTTTGGTATCTATGTATCTGTGGATTCAAGGCAATCTAATTGCAAATATATCCTGGAGTGGACTCTTCTGTTTTAAAGGTATTACATGTCTATGTCTTAATTAGACCAGAGTGAGCCCAGAGTGGGAAAATCCCAGCAGAGAGCTGACTCTTCTTTCACTGGGAGAGAACATTGGGTCAGATCTGCAGAGGGTTTCTGATCCAGAGGGATGGATCCCAGTTCAGATTTCTTCGGGAGTATTGCAACTATGCCTGATATCAGCTTATTTATTTCAGACATTGGATTAAAAATGAGTTGCTAATTTTAAAATATTTTCACTTTGACCATGTGTTTGCCAACAATATGGATATATATAGTATATCTTTTAAATCTGGGTATGGGCTTGATAGATAATGCCTCAAAGATCTAAAGAAAAATCTTAAATCTTTGTCAAAATGAGGAAAAAAAAAAGTATAGTTTATTTTTTTCATTTAGATATTAACATTTTAATGGATTTTTAATTAGGATATTTTCAAGCTCTTTCATGATACAAAACTTTTCAAATAATTATTTCAAAGGAAAATTGCTCTTACCATGATGAACCTCTACAAATACACAAGAATTAAGCAATCATAAATGCAAAGCAGTTGGTTAATTTTCATAATTAGAATATGATAAACTTCTTACATACAGAAATTCAGATACGTTTAGGTAAGAATTTCCTACTGCTTTTCACATTCATAATAAAGTGAGGCAGTGGTCTGTCTATATTTGATGTCCTGAGACCTTTTTAACTGGGAGAAGTAGAAATCCTTGTGTGGTTTTAAATATTCCTGATTTTCCTAACTTAAGATTGATTTTTCCATCTTAATTTGCTTAGTTTATTTTAATTTAAGAGTGTTTGTAGCAAAAAAACTCAACACCTGTAGACTTTATAATTAAATTCTGGTAGGGAATTAGTACAGATGAGGAGTCCAGACTCTTATTCTTGTTTTGAAGAGCTGTTTTTCAAATCCTTCTCTCCTTCCCTGATATGACTTGAAATTTTTTGTCTTTCTGGCCATTCCTGTATTCCTGCCTGACATCATTTTACTCAGTCTCCCTGCACTTTCACCTTCATTCCCAAACTTCTGTGCATCCACTTTTTTTTCTATTTCATCCTTCCCAAGACTGTGTTACAATTTCCCTACCACCCCCTCTTGTACAGCTCTCAGCACTGAGGTCTTCACCCTCGAGGAGTTTTGGCATTTGTAGCACCAGGTAAAGTTTCCCTGCTGACATTTTTTTGAGCAGGAAAAATTACCCTGGTGATGATCACAGAATCCCCAGGAGCGTGCTGCATGTCCCAGGCAGGGTGACTCCAGCAGATCCAGTCATTCTCAGGGACTGATACCCACAGAACTGTGTCAGGTTGTATTCATTGTAGAAAGCGTGAAATATTATCACAAAAACTGATTCAAAGCCTAATGTAGAAGTAGTTACTCATAAGAAGAGGATTTTCTGCAGACAAAATTAAAGCTGAAACCCTAAATCTGAGGTGCCATTTCCTGCAAATTCCAAGAATTATTTTTAAAAAACAGAGCTTTATAGTTAAATGACTGATTTACTTTTTCTATTCTGTGTAATCTTTTGATTATTTCTGAAATAGCTGAGGTAGAGTTCTGACACTTTGCAGACTGGCGAGCCACTGGAAAAAGGCCCTTAAAGATTCAAAATACCAGGCTACCTTCATTAAGAGACAACATTAGTTTGGTTCTTTTTTAACTGTAAAATCAATCAGCTAAAAAATCATATGGAAAAGGTGTAGTTTGTATAATAATAAAGATTCTTTTAAACACATTACAGTTGTCTTGAATGGGAGCATTTGTTTTTGGATTGACTTTTTTTATGCTCTGTTACTCACAGATGTAAACCACAGCTGAAAAAAAACATGACTTAGGCCCTAGAAAATCATGGGACTGACATGCATATGTTACACAGGATGTTAAGTGGGACATTCACTTCATTGTAGTTTTGTTTTGGTTTTTTATGTAGAAAAGGTAGGGTAAAATTTAATTTTTTACAGGGAAAACCATAGAATATGAGGCAAAGTTAAACAGTAATTAAAAAAGTAAAAGGGAAAAATATGAGTAAAATGATAGTAAATATTTTGAAAACTTTGAAAATACCACAACAATCTGTTCCATCTTGCAGGAATCCGTTTAGCTCCAAAAGAAAAACTGGAAATCCCTGTGTTATTCATGCCAGAAGAGATGAAAATTTATAAAGCAGTGGTGGTAATTCATGTAATGAGGGAAAACGGTGAAAACTGGCCTTATGAGGTTACTGCTGGATCAAATAGAGACTTAAACAGGTAATTTATTCTAATAGGAAAGGAAAAAGTAGTTGAGGATGCTCAGTTCTATCATCATTTATCCCATTGATTATTCATGTGTAGCTCCCAAGGGCAGTCCAGTGTCTGATTTTGAGGGCAGTGTGTATCCATCAATAGATTTCAATGTACCCTGCAAAGTTCAGGGTAAAGTTTCTGTGTGTTATAATACCTACCTATTCTCACTTTAAATAAAGAAAATGTAAAGCACTGGCTGCTGGTGCAGTTATGGATGTTGAGCAAATGAAAGCTCTTAGGTACCTCTGTTTATTCAATATATTTGGGATAATAATGACTCTCATCCTGATATTTTTATGTAATTCATGAACTACAGAAAATTTATCTCAGTGATAACCTGACAGAATGCAGATCAGGCCAAATGTTTTCAGATCTATAATATTTGAATACACTAAGTGGATCTAAGTTATAGCTGATATAATTTATAGCTGATATTTTTAACTGGATTTTATTCCATATTTTTCTCAGATATGGTTAGCATTACAGCATATGATAGAGTCTAACCTTTCCAACATACTGTTATGTCTAGATTACTTTGGAAACAGAATTTTCAGCAGCCTAAAGGATGCTATTATTTTTCTAGCAATGTTACTGTAGCAGAGAATGGGGAAACTCAGGGAATACTTTGGATCTACCCGATTAATGGAACGCCTGAAGCACCACAGCAGAAATCAGGTAGGTTATGCTTGGAAAAAGCTTGAATAATATATTTAAGAGTATTTAAGAAAGTTGAATAGTTGGTTTATTCACACCTGCTTGATCACAAGAATTTCCAGCAGTACTTGGCTATATCTTTAAAAAAAAGATAAAATCACACATTAAAATCTACTCTGACTTCCAAACCAAATCTAGATCAAATCTAGATCATTACTTTGTTCTTATTGTGGATAGAAGGAGTTGGGGGCAGTTGTAAATCTTAAGGCCTGTGCCCTTCAGTGTCCCAATTAATCCTGAGTTTGAGAACTTAAGCTGAACAAAGGACTCAAGGGTAGACTTCTTCTTGCATTCCCAGAAAACCCTTCTGGAGAGTCTGCAGGGTGCAAAATATTGTTCATTGCTTCTCTCAGCCTTGAATTTCATGTCTTAATCAAAACCAGAATATAAAGCAGTGTGATTATCAGTTTTCCCCTTGCTCCTGACAAGTGAACTTGCATTAAAAGATGAGTGACATTCTTGCAGGTTTCATGCTTATTTTGGGGATAGTAAATTCTTATATATTTGTCCATCTGTATTTTTAAGGTGTGATATTATTCCAGAGCTATGAAACAGGAAGTTGTGAACAGCTTTTTTAATCTATAACCCTGAAACTACAGCTCAATGTGTAGATGTGGGACCAATTCTATACCAGCTTGTCCTTTCAGCTTACCTTTTGTTGACTGGATAAGTGAATATAATACCTTTCTACATTAAATATATTAAGATACAGGAGCAATTTCTGGAAAAACATAGATATTTGTACTCTCATTAATTTATATTGCTTAAGGACCCTTTACTTGTACACAAATGGCAATGATGTGGTATTAATTAGAGCTTTCATCTCTTTAATTTGCACTTTAATACCTTAAGGAATGAAACAGAATATTATCATGTAATCAGCTGTTGCCCAAAATGATGGCTTTAATGAGTCTCATTAGCATTAGAACTATGTATATTAATGTGGATGTTCGTTGTTGTTATTTAAAGCTGTTGTGTAATTTACTGGCACTCTTCATGATAAATCTCCCTTTTATTGGGCTGTTGCTTTCATTGAAATCACAGAATCATTAAGGCTGGAAAAGACTTCTAAGATCGAGTCCAACCATTAACCCAGCACCTTCATGTAACCACTAAACCACATCCCGAAGCACCACAGCTCTGGTTTCTGAATATTTTTAGGTGTGATGATTCCCCCAGTTCTCTGGGGGAATCATTACATATAAGTTCTCTGGGCACCTTGTTCCATCACCTGGCCACCCCTTCCGTGAAGAAATTTTTCCCAATATCCAATCTAAATCTCCCTTGGCACAGCTTGTGGCCATTTCCGCTTGTCCTGTCACTTGTTGCTAGGGAGAAGGGATTCACTCCCACCTGGCTGCAAACTCCTTCCAGGTGGTTCTAGAGATGGAGATGGACTCTCCTGAGCCTTCTCTTCTCCAGGCTAGACACCCCCAGCTCCCTCAGTCACTCTTCTTGGACTTAATCTCGAGACTTTTCCCAGCTCCACTGACCTCCTCTGGGCTCACTCCAGCCCCTCAGTGTCCCTCCTGAGCTGAGGGGCCAGAACTGGACACAGCCCTGGCAGTGTGGCCTCACCAGTGCCAGTACAGGGGACAGTCACTGCCCTGCTCCTGTTGGCCACACTGTTCCTGACACAGCCCAGGTGCCACTGGCCTCCTTGGCCCCCTGGGCACAACTGAGCTCATGTTCAGCCTGTTTTTCAACAACATCCCCAGGTCCTTCTCCACTGGGCAGCTTTCCAGCCATTCTTGCCCAAGCTGGGGCATTGCCTGGGGTTATTGTGGCCCAGGTGCAGGACCCAGTTCTTTATATGTTACGAATTAAAATGTTTAGCATTCATGAATTGTTAAATGACATCACTTCTGTATATGATCAGAAGCTCACATACTAACAACTCTTAAGTAATTTTAAATTACTAAATACTTTTTTATAACAGCAAAACTAAATTGTAGCATATTTATAACTATATTATCCATTAGCTCATATCTTAGTCATATGTTCATAGTCCATATGTTCAATAAATTTAATACATAAAAAACCATTGTATTAATTTTGAATACATATCATTCTTTGGCCATCGGCATGTTATGCTGGGCTAATATTTTTTTCCCAAGGAAGTACTAGGTCTTTCAAGAATGTCCCAGAAAACAGAAATAGGTGTTTGTGTTTATGAAATTTTCCATTCCAACCTTGACTCTGAAAGCCCATGGTTTTCAGTTATAAATGGGCATTTAGAAAACTTATGTTGTAAGGTATAAGTCCGAAGCAGGTAATAACAAAAAATCTACTTAAAAAAAAAATAAAGTAAAATTAATAATGATCAAAAGAATATTGTCATCTCTTCTAATGCAGACATTTGTTAGAATTGCCCAGAGGCTACAAGTTTCTGTGAAAAATCCCAAGCTGTTTTGCTGGTATATTAGGGAGTTCATCTCTGGGTCATTCTTATTTGCATCTTAATATACTTAAACTTCTAGAAGTCACTTGGCTTTCTATCTCATGAGACCAATTAAAATGATCAGTGGTCACAACCCGTGTAGTACATGTTAAGTAGATGATACCTTGGCAATCTTATAAAAGTGATTACAAATGGAGGATCATCTGGAATATTTTTTTAATTCTTGTAGAATGTAGAGTCAAGGAAGCATACAGCAATTTTAATTGGAGGGTACCACTGGGGGTCATCTAGTCCAGCCACCTGCTCAAGGGCAGCTTGCTCAGGGACTTGTCCTGTCGAATCCTAGCTGTATCTGAATTTTATTCATAAATATTACGTAGTCATTTAGGAAAAAAAAAAAGTAAAATCAATTTTGGTAGCAAGATGAACTGTAGAATAGAAAATGACACAATGTGCACACAGTAATCTGAAACATTTGGTAAACTGCTGGAATACAGAGAATGTAAGGTCATATATTTAAACAAAAATGTGTGTTTAACTATTTTGGTAAGTCTCCCTTATAGAAATTCTGTGAGACCTCTAGAAATTACTTACACACTGTTGAACAGGGAAAGACTAAGGGAGAAAGGAAATTACCTGAACTTGCTGTGTTATTATCTGTTTTGCAGAGTAATGGTAGTGAATAAAGTGACAGAACTGAAAGTTGAATCTAAATAAACATATCAAAAAAGGGGTTTCCTTCCCCTTTTTTAAACACTGCATAATGCTTGAGCGTGGTATGGTTTCAAATTATTGATCATTAATTCCTGATGTTAACTTCAGAGTTTTTTTGAAGAAACATTGGGTCTAAATCTGATGAAAATGACTTTTTGACCTTGAAACTGAAAAGTACATGGTCAGCTGTTCCTTTTCATGTTGATTCCCAGAACTCTAGGAAACTCTGCTACGTAGGAAGTTCTAGGTCTTTTCTTTGGCACTTTTTATGTAATTTTCTTCTTTTTCAGTGCCAATAAATACAAAAGAACCATTAAAAATTGCTGTTGAAATAATCTTTGTAAAAACTAGTGTAAAAGCTAAAATATAACTTTGTAATGGAAAAGACATACTTTGGAAGCAGTAAATTAAAATCACTTACTGAACTGAAGGAAGTTCTATGACGCTTCAAACAGAAGCTCATTCAAGAATGCTTTTTATTCTGTCATATTTCTATTAAAGTTCAAGTTTGAACAACAGTATTCTTAAACTAAGAAAGCAAAGAGTAACTTAATATTCTTTCATTTAATCTTAAAACTTTCTATTCTTTTGGATTTGTTTCAGTCTTCCTTTCTTCCTGGCATATTTCAAACTATGCCATAATTCCTACTAGCAGTTGAATTAAAATGAAAATATATTTCATGATTAAAGATAAGAGAGAAATTTACAAGTGATGTTGGGAGCTAACTGAATAGATTTTTGTTTGCTTAGCAATATTTTCTACTAGTTCACCCACCACAACAGAACAATAGAAAGTGGAGTTTGGGAAAAGCTTTTAGTTGTCTTGCTCATTACTGGAATTCTGTCTTTCTCTTAGCACGTTTTACTTCCATGTTTAATTGCTTTGTTAAAATCAAGATGCCAGCACTTTGCAAATAAGATGTATTTGCTTTTCTGTAGTTGTGATTCGCTGTCGAGCCAGGCAGAGACTGGAACAGAGAGTGGAGCTGATGCTGATTGGGGTAATGCCTGATGCCACTGCTCTGCCTGACACAGGGAATTCTGCCACGGTCGATTCGGATGAGTCCCCCAACACCCCAGAAGTCTCTGATGGTAAGAACAGTTCTGATACCATATTATTTTAGGAAAATTTCAAATAAGTACTTCACCAGATGTGCAGCTCTGCCATGACAATGAGTGAGGTTTAGGTAAATTGTCCCAGTCCATATTTCTACCATTTTGCAAGCATAGGGTATTTGTTTAACTTTTTGTCTGCAGCTGTAAGCACCTGTGAACCTTTCTTTATATTAGCCCTGGATGTGAGGCTTGCACAATCTCTCCTTTAAAAGAGACCCAGCACGAAGTCTTCAGTTAGAAAAAGATGAGTCTGTGTAATCATTGCCAGGAGACATTTATCTGCAGGTTTATAAGATGCATTCCCATCAGCAGGCCACTATTGGTCTCAGAATGGATTGAAGGGGGAGGACTTTTCGAAAGAAGTGATAAAGCTTTGTGAAAGGATAGCTTCTACTTACTGTTAATCTGCTGAGAACACAGTGAAAATCAATTTATTCAGCAGCTTTTCAAAATATACCTCTCCTTGAAACAGAACAACATATAAGTACAACAGTACAACATATAAGTAGTAAGGAAAGAATACTTTGTTACTGCTATACCACCAGTATTTCTGTTATTAGTCATAGTCACTACAACAAATTTCAAAATTGTGCCCCTTGGAAACTTAATATTCCATTTTGGGTTTAAAGTCATCCTCCTTTATAAGGAAAATGTTATTTAAAAATTATGACACATAACGTGAGACAGACTAATGTGTGTTTAACTTCGCTGTTGATGAGGGAAGGGATTTCACCTGTACTCTGTTCAAAGTGGTAAAAGATGAGCTTACAGATGTTGCTATAATTTCAGTCTATCAGGTGATCAGCTGGAAGGGCAGACACACTTGGTTTTTGTGTCCCATTTCTGCCATTTACAGTCTGTTCCAACAGAGGCTCTGCAGGAATACTGAGCTACAGAAAATGTCCTGCCAAATAACAGAAAAAGTGAATAGCAGTAAAAAGTAAATCAAGATACATTACTTTCTTCCTGGAAGGCCAATTTTCATGCAAACATGCACATGCTCTGCACATTGATTAATGTTGTCTCATATCAGCAATTACTGTCCAGACCCTTAAACAGATATTATTTCTGAAAGCTTTTAAAATAGGAGATGATCTGGAATGGAGCAGTTAAAAAGAGCTTGCACAGCATGTGCTTACTGATTGGCTAATATTCATAATTACTTTTTAAATTTTTGTATTTATTTATATTGCAATGTCAAAGATAACTTATTTTCTGGTCACATTATCAACTTGTACTCCCATATTACAAAGTGATAGTGGTAAATCTGGTAAAGCAAAAAGATGTGAAGTTGTCAGTGTACATTCTTTCCTCTTGGAGAACTGTAAATACCATTATAAAACTTCATTCAGCCTTTAGATAACAGCTGTCCATTAAGATAAAAGCCCTTTTTTTATCATAGAGTAACAGATTTAGCTATTATTAATTGGTCACATATGAGTGGGCTGCCTTAAACATACCTGGTCTCTTTCCCTTCAAAATGGTGGTTGAACTGACAAGCAAAACATGCAGTGAGCAAGCTGAGGCAGCATTTTGAAAGTCTTGCAGATTCATGATGTCTAGTTCTTGTTTTATTCATAGCAATAATTTATTAACACTGGCTGCTGCACATGCTACATTGATTTGGGGCATTGCATCTTTTCAAGTAAGAAGTCTGGTAATGCTTTACACCATAGGTACTAAGATCATTTTTAACACCGGGCTTTTCATAGTTTTCAATGACATTTTGATGCCATTATTGATAGATGAATTTGAGGCCTGTTAGGAAGCAAATTAAATGGGTCTATCTGAGCTTTCTGCAGTCAACCAGTAATAACATAAATAAAAGTCTAAACCTTTAAGATAACAGTCTGGCACACTGTTCTTCATTTTTTTCTCTTCTGAAAGAGTGATTCATCAGAGTGCCTGTGTGATGTGTAGTAAGCAGTTTTTACACCCAAGGATAAATGATGATAATTACTGGCAGATCAGATTTAAACAGCTAATACTGGTGTTTAGTATTTAAATTATTTGGACAAGTATAAATTCTTGTAAAGTGAAAAACCTTCAAGCACGTCTTTTACATAAAAAAATCAATTTGATCCCATACAGAGGAGTGCATTTGACACAGAAAGCTACTATGATTTCTTAAGAAAGAGGGTGCAATCTAAATACTGTCTAGCTTCAATGACATCGTTTCTTGTTCAGAAGTCGCCAAAGTTCCAGGGGTCAAATAATGAAAATTTAATATTTTACACATAGCAAATACAGTATGGCCCTTTTAAAAAAATAATTTTCACTTGCATTAGATGCATATTTTCATCCTAAATGTATTTTTTATCTTACATGGCTTACTTCTTACTTTATTTTTACATATGGCTCTATAGATATCTTTTTCACTAAAGGAAATTTAGGAGCTGAGATTCATCCAAACAAGTGTGAAGTTTGCTAATTTTTAGTTTAAGTATTCAGTTGGGAATAGAAACACATTTAATTTTCCACTTTCATCTAAAAAAAAATAAAGCATTCACAAATCAGTGACGAATGTTTGACTGACTTTTGACATTCACAACTTTGTGTGTTTGTAGTGGTCCTTTGTAACCTTTCCCTTTTGATTGCTTCCCATTTATCTCATAGGCCAACCATGAGGTTTGAGTGTTTCTCATAATTCACAGCTCTCCTCACAGCCCAGTGGATGGTCTTAGCTCCTTCCTCCTGAGTTCTTATTTCTGGGAAGGTTTAATGTCAGCTACCTTGGAGGGGAATAGTAGGGAATAATAGGGAAATACCTTGGAGGCTGCCCAGGTTCTGTAGTGTAGCTCGGGTATGAGGTTGGTTTATGTTATGACCAAGTTTTGGAGTCATTCTGAACTCAGACAAAACAGATGAACCTGAGAGTGAAATAAGATTTTCCAGATACGCCGATCCATAGTATATATTGGCATCCATTATACAAAGTGTATCTTTGTTTCACTGTTTATAAAACCTTTATGGCAACTGTCTAATATTCCTGAAACTCATCAGAATATACAAAAGGCTCTATTTTCTTTCATTTCATTAAAGCAGCTCTTCAAAACCAGCAAAGAATTAAAACATATCCAAACACACATTAAAAATCTGTTTTCCATCCCCAGAAGGATTTTCTGTTAGCCAATGGTATGGATTACATTAAATTCCCATTTAATGTTGTGGATCTGAATCAAGGGGCTCACCTTTAAGATATAAGGCAAATAAAATTGGGTATGATCAAAGAAATCTTTGGAGACAAGGTATCTTTATAGATCTGATCTTTCATCCAGAGATGTTAATGTGATTGCTGATAAAGTATAGCAGGCTAATACTGAAAGCAATATGAAAAGGATAATCATGATGAAGATGGTCCTATATCCTTCTTAAGCCATTCCTGTATTGTCATAATAGCTGTGGCATTATTTTTAAAATTATCCTTGAGGATGAGAAAATTATTGCTATATAAATTAGATTTTCTTCCTATGTGGGAGATAAAAGAAAGGATAACAAAGTGTTTGTTTTGGATTAAGAGTTGATGAAAGCAGTGATCAATGGCAAAAAAAAATTGTTGACAAGGGGTGAACCAACAATTGAGACGCTTTGTTATGGATTATTGCTTTGTTGTTAGGGGTGAAAACTCCTGATGGAAAACAGAGGACTAGTAAAAGTCAAAGTATAAAGCATTAGAGGAGAACTGAAAGTCTTGGATTATTTTGTCAGCTACATAATTTTTGTTTACATCTGCCTGTTTTTTTCTTTATTTATGAATGAAGCATGGGAGAAATTTGATGTATTGTTTATTTCCATTATTGAACTGAAATAATGCCAGGCATTTTAATGAAGAAGGTCAAATAGTTCTTGTTGATGTACAAGGCTATAACTGGGTCCATTAAAAAAAATGAGAAAAAATACAGGACATGAGAAAAAAGAGAAAAAATACAGGACAATTTTTTATCTAATAAGTAAACCCTTCTACTGCCATTTCTTAGTATAACTAGAGCAATAACAACAAATACTGGCAAAAAAAGAACTTGTGAACTGTGAGCAGGCAGTTTGGAACTGCTTTTATTTTATTTCTGTTTAGAGTAGTCACTCATGTCTGTTTCCTTGCCGTTTTATAAAATGTTAAAATATGTAAGCCTTAAAAATGAGAAGGATCATTATGTTAATTAAAATTACTTTCTCATACTTATGCAAAATCATGCTCACTTTAAATATTCATCACTTAGAGGGAACCAGATCAATTATAAACTAATCTGAAGTTATTTTTTCAGCTTCACAAAATTGCAAAACCAATAAATAGTACAAACCCAGATATTTCTTATATATCTATATATATATAGAATAAGGTAATTCTTTCATGTGCTACTCTTCAGTATGATGTAGATCCAGGAAACATGAAAAGTGCAAAAGAACTGATTGATTAACCAAATAATGTGTGAAACAAGAGCATACAAATAGATATCCCATAAAATTATTTGAGCTAGTGGGTAAGAAAAACATAGGCAATATAATTAGCTGGAAGAGTGTATTATTACTTTAATTGCAATATGTTTGTGATTGCTGTTTCTCCCCTTTCTTGCTCACAGAATTTTCTGTAATCTTTTCAGCTGGGTGATAAGGAAATATTGCTTCCAATAGAAACAGAATCATTACACCCTTGTTTTGTAACACTATTTTGGGGAAGCTTCTGTAGTACAGAACCATGGCCAATGCAGCTCTCTCTGTAGGACCTTAACTGTCTTTCTGGAACATAACACCTCACAGTGACCTGTGTGCATTAATTTCCACTTTTATTCTGAATTATTTTCTCATTATTTACGTGACACCAACAAAGCATTGCTAGTGAAACCCCTTAAGATGCAAACTTAGGTTTTTCTGGGAAAGTGGTCTCCTGTCTCTCAGCTGTGTTTGAATGCTTTATGTCATAGAGAAGAAGAGGATTTATGCACCTAAATTTGCCTCAGAAAAATTTATCTGACAGTCACTTAAGTAAAAAACCACATGCATGCAACAAGCCTGTCCCAAATGCTCTTCTGTTCCAGGTTATTACATCCTGTTGTCATTTCTGTGATAAAATTCTTTGCCCTTGTCTTCTGTCTCTGAAGTTACATTGTTCAAGGTTTGTTGGTCTTACAGAAAATGAAGTTATTATCTCTAGAACTCCTTCATCTCTCCCACACTACTCCTTTCCAACAGAACATGATACAAAAATTCCCCAACAAACTTAGAGTGTTGTTTTGTAGAATGTATAAAACTTTATGTTTTTATAAATTACTGCATCAGGCCTGTTGTTTTGACAGTTTTAAAACAATTTGATCTGAAGCTTTGGAGATACAGGTCGATATTGAAACTACAAGACAAGTAAATAGAAGTTGCATAGAATCACCACAGAACTTTGAATGAAGTGATAACCTTGAACCATCACTCTTTCTTCAAGCCAGCTGAGGAAGACGAGTGAAACCTCAGGAATTTACTACACAAAACTTTTATTAATTCTGAAACTTGATTTGTATTCAAAAAATAACACAAGTGGGCACCTCCCATGAGATGAAATGTCTTATAGTAGAGGAATTTACACTACCCTGTGTGATAGATGTTATGTCTTACGTGTAACCGAATACATTCTGTTGGCTGAGGAAAAGGAAGCAAATGAATGTGACCCTAGTGACCTGGTGCTGTGTTCCACTCTCTATGACTCAGTTTTGTATATTAATAAAAAGCCAGAAGATAAAAAGTGCAGGCTTTTGTAATAGACCATAGTATAGTGTAAAACTGTCAAGAACTATTGAAAAAATGATGGCATGGGTTTTCAGTTTAGCCTCCGTGTGTGCCAGTTCAAATAGAATGGTTAGGTTAAAAGTCAACTTGAGTTGTTACTGATTTCCGTGGGTAACATTGAAAGTGAGGCAAATTACTCTGGATGCCGTGGAAAAAATAATGTCTGTGTGAATTAAGATTAAATCATGAGATACATTCCTGAAGAAGCTGCTTTGATGTTTCTGTGCCAAGGTACAAATGTGATCTTTATCTGCCAAAGTTTCTGGCTAAATGAAGACATGGCTAAATAAAAAATGGAACTTGTTGGAAAAGGATTATAATGGTTGTGAAGAAATAATTTTTAATTGTTTCCTTTATAGCATGAATTTATAGGGTAGCATACAAATCTGAGTAGAATGCCAGATCAAAGGCGAATAATTTGAGATCCTTTGGGCTGAAGAGAATCCTTTTCATTTTTCTGAGGTTTGTGTTTCAACTTACTATGCAAGTAATATGAGAATAAAGAAAGCATTGAAAGGGATGTATGGAGGCAGAGTAAAAAGAGAATTAGTGAAAAAGGGATTCAGAGAGAGAATATATGGAAACAGGCTGCAAGGAACAATCCTAGATTTGCACCATGTGTTTCATATACATTAAATACATTCACAAACTTCCATTTCATTCACTAAACTATGCAGTGTTTTGAAGAAACACATTCTCTAAAAAGAAAAAAAAAAAAAGGTGAGGGGAATGCTTTTTTAGAGTAAAAACTTGCTTCAGAAGTAGATACCTCTTTTAAAGAAGTGTTTTGAAAGAGAAAAATTAGAAAACAGAAAAATTGAATGTAAGAGAAAATTCAGGAAAGAAGCATTCCAATTGGTTGCTAAGGAAATAGGCAATGGGATGCAGGGTAAAAAAAATATATCTTTTGGATAGATATAGAAAAGGAAAAACTTGCAGAGAAGAGATATAAAGATATATATGCAAAACTGTATTGAGTATTTCCTTGAATTCCTATGAGGATCAATAATTTTTTATCAACAGAAGGAGATCAGCATTTTTATCCATTAATTTCTCTAAATTTAATTTGGTGTCTGGGATTTAGTAAAGTTATGTTATCTTTGCTTGTATTTGTAATGCTCCATATACAGTTCTTTTGTACTTGTATGAAGAAATCTGGTGAACGGAATATTTAACTAGATCAGGTCTTTGTGGGGGTTTATGCAATTTGTTTATTCTGCTGCTATTATCCTGTAGTTGTGACATTTTACAGTGAGCAACAGAAATATAATTTTCAGCTTCTCATGTCTTACTGCCCACATGATGTCTGCTTATGTGTTAGGATGTTCTTGACCACTAAACTTTTTTTTACTTTTTTTCCTTTATTACTTTTGCAATTCACTTTTTGCTGTATATTTCAATGTTTACTTGAAAGCAGTACTAAAAGTATTTAATCTGTTGTACAATAATTTGTTCTGTCGGCCTCTACTTTTGCTGGAGAGGCAGAACTGCACATGTAATGTTCATTCCCCACTGCCTGCTGAGTTCCAGCAGTGTCCATGTGAAAACTCCTGGAAGACAATGGAGAAGCAGGAAAAGGACAAGTGTCAGATGAGGCCTGACAGGGGCTATGAAGGAAGATATTTCAAAAGATTAGGAAGGTGAAGATTAGATGCCAGATACCTGGTAGAAATGAGTAGTTAACATCTGGTTTTGTAGTTTCTGTGTTAACAGTTTGGCGACTATTAGACCAAGGGGGAAAGAAATCTTTGTGTGGTCAGGGCCACAGTGGACACCTAGACTTGGAAAATTATCAGAACCAGAAAAAATAAATCAGTGTGAGTGCAGTGTGTTACATTCAGCATCAAGATAATTAATCTGGTTTATGCAAAGCATGAAACTGCAAATTTATGAATGCTTGGGCTTTAATTACATGTTTGTATTTGGTGATTGTGCTTCCCTCCTTTATGAAATAACTGCAAATAAGAGCAGTTAAGTGAATTCACTTGCATCTCTGTTTTACTGCATCCATCCAAGGAAAAGCCTCTGCAATGAGGACAAGCACGTTTGCAGTCTGAGCATGTTTCCATCACAGTTTTAATTTCCATCTGTCTCACTGGAAATGAGAGACAGTGTGACAGTAAAGCAGGTTCCTTAGGGAGATGCTCCCCTTTGCCATGTTTGTGTCACCAGGTGTGGCACAGGTTAAGGGCTGTTTGTGGAGAGCTCAGCCAGCCACATCTCCCCTGGGTATCCACAGGGGCTGCAGCCTCCCCAGCCAGTGCCACGGGATTTTATCATCAGGAAATGCAGTGTATAATGAGCTGGTCCCAGTCAAGTCAAGCACTCGCTTTTCAGAAACAGGAGAGAGGTACAGATGCTTCTCTCCTGACACTGTGAAACTCTGAGGTCAGAAATATCCAGTGGGCCTTTCACTGCCTTCTGTAGGCAATAGACCCATCCACAAATGTCTTTGTGATTAATTCTTTTGAACCTTGAATACAGGTTCTTTTCCACTTAGATGTTATTTAAATTTCTAAGATTCCTTTTGTTTGTGAACCTGTTGGAATAGTTCTTTAAATTTTAGATGCATTAATTTTAGATGCATGCATGCATCTATTAATTAGTTTTACAGTAGATCTAGCAGTCACAAAAATTCACATTTCCCCAATTTGTATGCCCAGAGTGTAAAATCCTTGTAGTTTTCATGCTGTAAGTCTTATGAATCATAAATTATTTTTTTTTCTTAAAAAAAGTGGTCTATATCCTTTCCTCTTCTTAGAGGCTATCTAAACAAAACCCAGAACTTTTATTCCAGAGCTTTTGAAGCAGCATCTTTACTAGCACTTGCTAATGAATGACAGCCAAGTTATAGTACTGTATAGCTGAAAAGCCTGGTTGGTTTTTAAACATAGGTGATTCAGTAGCCCTGCATATACAAGTGTTGCTTAAATGAATACTACCTTTTTAGAATTCTTTATTAACACAAATTAAAATGCTTGAAGACTGAGATTAAATGCTTTTCAAAAGAAGAAATGTTTAATGACTAAAAAAAAAATTGTCTTGGAATAATTACCTCATAATATATTTTCTCTCCTAAATAAGGCAAGACATTATTCAGAAAATAGGAAGAAATAATATTTCTTATAATCAGAATTTCTGTTCCCTAGATTTAACTAGCTGTATATAAATAGCATGCTTATATCTTCCCAGTGTTTGGATTGATAAATATCTCTGTGTTATTAAAGATGTGGCAAAAGCTCTCCCTGCTGCTCTCTATTTACAGAACATGAGTGGATTAATTGGGGTATACTTTTATATTTGCTGGTGTATTTTACATCTTGCATTAGATAAAATAAGAATTTTACCTGCATTAAAAATGGTGATTTTTAAAAAGAAAACTGAATTGAAATGAAGAGAAAACTGAATGAAAGAATACAAAGAGCTGGGCCTAAAGCGTCAAGGCCTATTTGAGTGTGTAATGTATGTTATGTATTTGACTTTGCTTTAAGGAAAGTGCTAGTGCTGTCTCCATGTCTTGCATCTTCTGCCATTTTAATTGAAACTAGGAATTCTAAGAGTCAAGAGAACTCTGAAATTTGACAAATTGGACAATTTCCTAGCTGTTTCATAATTTATTTTTTTTTTCTTCTAGGTTTTGCCAGTTTGTTTAGGCAGCACATGTATTACAGGATTGCTAGAATCAAATATTAACATTTCACAGAGAATTCCCACAGCATGATGATATAGGAGTCTTCAGGGCAGCTGTGATGAAAAAAATAACTGTGTTTTACATTTTTTAGCAGTGCTAAACTAGATCAGCAGTCTAGATCAAAATGAGCTGAAGGGACCAGTATAACAAGGTTCCAAATATTGGCATTCATAACGGCATCATTTTTTCCTTAAGTGTTAGAAATATAAAATATTTTAACTAATTACTTAATATAAGCATAGAACAGGTTGCAAAACAGCCTGGGATGGAAAAAATATATTTAATTGCTTCTGAGTAAAAGGTTTTATTTATATATATATATGTCAAACCAAACCCAAATGTCTTTGGATATTAAAAAGCAGCATGCATTTCCCAGTGTTGTCTTCCTAGCACCTGAGCTATAAAAATAAGCTTTTCCTGAGTAGCATTGTGTGATATAACTGCTGAAAGAAGCATCTGCTCAACAGCTGCAATTTTTTTTCACTGTGAAATGATCCAGATTGTGTCATCCTTTCTCTTCCATTGATTGCCAGCATCTGAGTCTTCATGTTCTAGCATTTGTCAAGGGTGACTCCTAAAAGCCTTGGGCTGTGTTGGAATGTGAATGCATGGCATAAACATAAATGGAAAAACAGCAAGCATGAAACAATGTAGGATGGCCCTAAATTTTATAGACTGCAGGAGAAAATGTTCATGCTGAATTTCATTTTGGTACAAATTACATTTATTGTAATGAAGTCCCTGCATATATGGATCAATACATGGAAATCCTGTGTTTTGGTAGAGTGTGTATCTAATCTACCATGATTGATAATCCCATATGCTGGCCATAATACTTTGTTTACATCTGTGTGATGTATATGTAATACACAAGGTATGTAATTGTATAGAGGTCTGTGAACTGTCTGCTTTAAAGAGTTACAAATGATTCAGTATAAGCTGCTACATTTCTTAGAGTTAATCTTTGTGTTATAAAAATGAAGCAACAAAAGTTCACGCCTCCTGTTAGCTGCTGAAATGGGAAGAGGAAATTGTGCATTTCAGAGAAGGACAAAGGACTGGAAGTGTGGGAAGCCATCTCCATACTCACTTAAATTTGGGTGGTTTTACAGATTGGCAGCACCAAAGTAAGCTTTTCTCCAACATTGTCTTTTAAACTTTTTATATAAACAAATCTGTTGTCTGTATTTTAGAATTCTGAGTCAGAAGGCCTTGGGAATTAACTCTGCAGCTGCCTGGCACTATGCAGCCAGGATATCTGTACAGGGATGCACACATATCTGTACATTCTGTACATTTGTACTCAGCAGTGCAAATTCAAAATGTACCCTGAGATAGGTGGTCATAGTAAAATGAAATCTGTAGGAGTTAGTGGTTGTGTTCAAACACTTCTCATCCATAAAATGTGTAAAACTTTTAAATGGATTAGCAGCTTGAGATTCTTTTCCTCATAGAAATGTTCCCTTCTGTGCACAAATTACTATTGTATATTGAAAATCTCAGTTTCCTTTATTACAGCTGGAGGAGACATTTGATTCAAGAAGCTCAGCTGTTTATTTTTATGTCATTACTACTTGGCCTTTTCATAGCTGCTTCAGGGAATAAGAGAAGAGGCTGCTGGTGACATCCTCGCTATTTCTCTGTATTCTGTTTCTCAGGCTTGCAGCCATCAATGGCATTGATGTCCTTAATGATTCTTTTTTTCAATTGTCCCAATGGCATTACTCTAAAAGAGTATTATGAAATTTTCATTTGGCTGATGAACTAGAAATATCTCACCAGCCAGAGAAATATTGCTATTACCATTCACATATCCCAAGTAAGTTTTCCAGCTTCTACTTTGCTGGAAACTATATAGCCTGCCATATGAAATGGGAAGATTTCTTTATGCAATCAGAAGGAAATCACTTAAGTTTTAGATAATTGCTAGTTTTACTTATTTGTCATTTTTAGTAACAAATGGAAGAATTGTAACACTGAGCCAACCAACTGTGTGAAATTATGCACACACAGGCTGACATTTTTCTCCTGTATCATTTAGGTTCCTCTGCAACACTGGAGTTTCTGTATGAATTGCAATATCAATCAGATGAAATTAGATCTCAGCTTGAATCTTTGGTTGGTATGCAGCTGGTTGAAAAAGAATGGGATACGGAATCCAGAATTGTAACACTGATCTTTAATGTAGTGTTTGTACCTAACAAACCAATGAGGTAAGATCCTGTTCCTTACTACCAAAAGAATATGTAATGAAATCCTGTCAGGTCACTCTTACCTATATAATTATTTCCCTGCATTCTTTTCCTCATTTTGTTTTCACCTCTGAGATCTATTTTAGATATTAGGTTTATTTAGGTTTAGATTTTCTCCCTCGCTGCTTCTCAGTATTATATCTTTGGTGTTAAAACTGACAGTGTTTTTTTAGTGCCTGTGAGATAGTTCTGTTGAGTTACTTCCATAGCCTGTGCATGTATCATTTTACTTGTAAATATTGGAGTATTGAAAGACTTTGAATTAAAATTATTTGTTCTCATAATTCATAAAAAACATAAAAACAAGATAGTCTATCAGTCTTGGAAAACTTTTCCTTGACAAGCATGTGTGCATATTCTTTGACTGGGTGGGATAGTTGAATTTGAAATTAGTTTCTGCTGCCCCAGTAACAATGATCCACAGGAAATTATTCTCCTTTTTTATAATTGTCATGTGACAAATGATGTATATGCTTTGATTTACATAAGAATATCTCTCATCTTTAAAAGGAAACTGTTGAAGGGAGATCCTTTTTGAGAGAGGGAAGTTGCCTGTTCCTTTGGGTGCAGTGAAATGTGGGTCAGTAGGAGACTGAAAAGAAGCTTTAGTGACCTGCAGGCCTGAAGTAAATCCAGAGTCGTGACATTCCCAGGAGTGTTAGGGATCAATCACTGCTGAGTATCATGGATTGCAGGAAAAAAGTTACCTTTAGGAGGCAGGAGGTTGCTCTTTTATTTTCAGCAGTCCAGAAGGTTAATGAAATAAACAAAGGGAAAACCTTTAGGAAGAATGATCCACCCACCCGGTTCAGTGCCATTGTGTCAGAGAGAGGTGAATCTAGAAAGCCTTTTCATTTCTACTCTCTTGTTTTTATTTTATTTTTTTTTAAATTTGGTTTGGATTTTTTATATTTGTGTACTTGAGACTTAGGCTTTGTGCAGAGGACTCAATGACTGCAATTAATTAGTTTTGTTATCTTCAGAATCTACAGCACCAACTCTCTTAGACAGTCCAAAGCCATCACAGTTTGGCATTTTTCCTGAGTAGATGAACCTTTGTCAAATCTATTTGATCCTAATATGAACTGCTAATAGGTTCTGGACAAAATTCTCCTCTAACGTCACAGTAAACACAGAACAATGAGTAAAATAAATTTAGTTGTTTGGGGTTTTTTTAATTCAAAAGAGAGCAAGCAGAAGAAAAAAATCTCATGGCTGTGCAAGGAATGTTACTTTCATATTATATTCTCTCTTGTAATTTGCTGTAAATATCTAGTGCTATTTTACCTACATTCCAGTCAAGTTTACCTGATATATACGCAAAATTATGGATGTATTCCAGTTTAAAGTAATTTCTATTTTCATTTTACTGTAGTCTACTTCTACACACCCAAAGATTTTTTTGGAGATTAATCAGTTCATGTTTTATAAGGTTTTTCTATGTATTGACTGTATTTTATCTGAAATTTTAAGGAATGAGGCAACTGTGGTAATTCAGTGTACTGCAGGAGGCCTTTGGAAGTTTCCATTGGTGTTCATTGCCACGGAGCCAGAAGTGGATGATGTGATCAACATCGAAGCAGTTGGCCTGAATAAGGAATCCATAGTTGGCTTTAAGCTCACAAGCCAGACAAGGTAAAAACACGCTCAAGAAATGATGCAGTTTTCTGTGGGTACAACTCCTACTCAAACACATTGATTAAAATAAATTTGGGTGACAGACACATCACTGAGATGCAGCTATTTAATCATTATTTTCAAGAGCTGCATTGTTTTCCTAACAAATGTGATTTTGAATCTTTGTTGTAGAAAACAGAAGCATTCTACATTTAGGCTTTGGCTTAAGAGAAAATCTGTGGAGTAGATCCAGATGTTTATGTTATGCTTTTTTTGCCCTAAAAAGCCTTGGGAGTATGTTAAAATGTGTAATACAATGTCAAGGAAGATGTTTTGTGATATTAAAGGCTCACTAGTAAAGCTTTAAAAGCTAGTGCTTTTACTAATATATTTTTTTCAAGGTACTTTATGCTTACACCAAGTTAAAAACATTCCCTCACACTGTGCTTTAAAAAAATTTAAACATGCTGTTCTTTTTAAAGTACTCCTGTTGTATTATGTAAGTGTGCTATGAATTCATCTCTACTTCCACTTGATAAAATGGTATAATTCTTCAGTATTTTGTTACTCTTCTTCTTTTGAAGTCCTGTAGAAACCTCTGTTAATATATGATTTTTACATATTTCAGTTATCTTCCCAGAGTTTCACAATGTTATAGCAAACTTAAATGTCGTTTATATACAGCAGGAAGTCAAGGAATAAATTGTGTGATAATGACAGATAAATTTTAAAATATTAAACAGGGAATCTGAATTAATCATAATGTTTATAATCCATGTAGTTTATGGAAGTTTTAAAGTTTCTTTTCTTTTAAATTAACTATTTTTTCTATGTATCTAGAAAGTGTGCCAGTTATGCATATTGACACTTTCATTGTGGATACATCCTTTGGTTTCATCTTCATCAGGAAGTATATTTGGTTATAACTGATTTTTTTAAGCTTATTTCCAAAAGCTGTGTCTCTAAGACGGACAGTTGTTCCAGGTTTTAGATATCTGTCAGTAATGTTAATTATTGAGGACTCTGACAAAGGCTTCTATCACAGTGTTCAAGTTAACAGCTTCAATAGAATGGCTGTTTCAGGAAAAAAAAGTGAAGCAATTTCTCTGGCAATACTGTAATCTCCTGGTAGGTGTTTGATAGTAGTGAAGATACCTGATGTTCTCCAGAAAGGTGTTATAAAACCTGAGTCATTACAGTTATATAAAGGAAGAGCTGTGATGGAAGATAGATTCTCTTTTGCCCTACTTTATCTTATATAGCAAATGTCCCCCCATACATTTCAAATTCAAAGTGTGATGTTTGCATGTACCAAAAAAGCTTTGTGTTATAAACAGTACCAGGAACTCCACTCATTAGAAGTCTGTCTTAGTTTAGGGTCTTAAAGGTGTAGAACTTAATATATAACATAAACCAGGCAATTGGGGATACCAGTATTATAAAGTCCCCCTAGGACAGGTGCATTGGGAAGAGCACTGCCAGCAGGTCAGGGATGTGATCCTGCCCCTCTGCTGAGCCCTGTGAGGATCTCCTGGAGTGCTGTGTCCAGCTCTGGGCTCCTCAGGACAGGAGAGACACGGAGCTCCTGGAGCAGATCCAGCAGAGGCTGACAGAAGATGGAGGCACTGGAGCATCTCAGTGAGGAAAGGCTGAGGGAGCTGGGCCTGTTCAGCCTCGAGAAGAGAGGGCTGAGAGGGGCCCTCATGGCTGTGTGTCAGTGTCTGCAGGGAGGGGACAGGGGATGGAGCAGCCTCTGCTCCGCGGGGCCATGGGACAAGAGGAATGGGCAGATGGCTGTACAAAGGATCCACCTGAACATGAGGAAGAATTTCTTTCCTGTTTAATGACAAAACACTGGAACAGATTGCCCAGAGAGGCTGTGGAGTCTCTCTTGCTGGAAATAATCCAAGAACTGTCTGGACACAATCCTGTGCCATGTGTGCTCTGGGGTGATCCCACTTGAGCAGAGAAGATGGATCTGGTGGCCCACTGTGGTCCCTTCCAACCTGACCCATTCTGTGATTATGTGAACTGCCCCAGAAGTTATATATTACTTTATTTTACCTGGGATTGGCTTGGGAGATTTTGGTGGTAGAGGTTTTGTATAGAAATAGAATTCTCAGCCAAGCAACACACAGTATAATGTACCTGCAGATTAAAAGCAATTACATAAGAAAAACACATATTACAGGGTAATTTAATGCTTGAACAACTCAAATTATTTAAATTAAAAATAAGACAATGAAATATTAAAACATGCTTTAAAAATTTTGAATAGGATACAAAGTGTCATCCTATAGATCTTCCCTGAAAAAAAATTATCTGCCCTTTGGAATTTTCTTAGTAATCAATTAGCAGCACAATCTGTAGGGAATCAGTTCTGCTACTTTAAGAAAGATGGGTTTTTTCTCCTTGCATATATAGATACTCGATATCTTCTTTTCTTATGCTGGACAGTGCATGGCACTGCTGCCTTTGGAGTTACTGTGGGGGAAAGAAGTGTATTTCTGAGTAACCTGCTGGGGGGAGGTCTCTGCAGATGTGCCTTTTTCTCCTGACACTGCCAGGAGAGAGAGGTTGCACAGCATCACTGAGAACACCTCTGCATCTTTTTGAGCTAGCACGGTGCATAGTGATGCAGCAAATAGTATTTGAGAACCACAGGCCCTAAAAAAAGCTCAGGATCTTATTAAGAACAATTTAGGATTCTTGTATGTATATTAAATATATATATATAAATACCACATTAAATGAGGATCTTCAGTGCTCCACAATAAACCTATGAGATCAATGGGTTTAGCTTTCCTTTACTTTACAGCTAATGAAACTCAAATGTCGCCTTCCTTAAATTCCACATTCCTCCATTCCCTCCCCCCAGATCCTGTGTGTACAGCATATTTCAGAATGAATTAGTGATTTTGGTGTAGTTTCTTCAGGAAGGATGATCAGTTACAAGTGGAAGGTCATTATTGCACTCTTCACAATGATCTGCAATAATGAAAGCTCCAGAAGTTCATGAAAATATATAATGCATCCTTTCAATACATTTAAATTTCACACAATTAGAAATAGCCCATTATCTGCTCCAGAAAATAATGAAAGATATTGTGAATGCAGATAAACAGTTTTATTGTGTGAAGAAAAATGTGGTTTTTAAAACTGTATGCACCTATGTCAGTTGAGATAGATTGATATTTTACTTTCAGCCTTAAACATTCCAAAGGGACATGTAGTTGAAGGGTTTCTTGCATTGGTATTAAACTTGATTAGAGTCAAATCAGCAGATTTCACTTCCTAAATAAGAAAAAATCCACCACTTCTCAACATTCATGGATGACCTTTTTTGGGTTTTATTATAAGTGTAGGTTTAATTCAACACCAGCTGAAATCATTGGCAGAATTTCCACTGGAGTAATTTGTTTTAGTACAGACCTCTAATGTTTGAGATAATATTAGTGCTTGTTTTAATACCAAATGCATTATTGAATGCCAATGTTTAACAGAATGACAGCAGTGTTAACAGAAAAGGATATGATATTATCCTTGGAAATAAAACTTACAGAAATTTATTTGATATCTATCTTAAATTATTGGTCTATTATTTTATGTTGAAATCTGTAATTGAAACATAAAAACTCTCAAAGTGATACTTTGCTTAAGAAAACCAGCCATTTCTATATTTGGCATACTGAAGATAACTTAATGTATTTTTAATCAATTCAGTTTGGGATCAGGACATTTGTATTAATACAGAAGTGGGTTTTGGAGCTTATTAACTGCTCTGTCTTCCTGTACAGAGTTACTTTGATGGTTGGATTTATTTCTTCACATTAAAATACCGATGCCCAGCTACAGCAGAATGCTACATTTTGTTTTCCAGGGCAAATACTTCATTAGCCAACATAAGATGTGTAGGGTAGGTAGGTAGGTAGGTAGGTGGGTAGATGATAGATAGATAGATAATAGATAGATAGATAGATAGATAGATAGATAGATAGATAGATAGATAGATAGATAGATAGATAGATAATAGATAGATAGAGATTTGTGAGCACTATATTCACTTGGAAATATTTTATAAACTAAAATACATTTGAAGGTTTAGTGAGTTCTCTCCTGTTTGTTCTTTCTGCTTCTTCCTCATACACAGAGATTCCTTTCACCAATTTATTTGTCTTTCCATGTACCTTTTAGAGATTCTTACAACCGTCCATGGCTTCCCATATACAGAAGAACTTTTTCCATCTTTCCATCCTCCCCTGTCACTCCAATTCTGTGTTTTTTACAAGTAGGATATTTGTTACATTAAGGAAACTTCTTGGATAAACTCAAGGTGTCCCTGTGAAAAAAGTAGCACCTGTTGTCACAAAAGCAAGCAGCCTCATGCTGATATGATCTCCACAGAGGGACATCTGCAAAATCCAAGGCTCCAGCTGATTATGGGAACAGAGCTAGAATAAAGAGGAAAAAATCCCCAAACTGGTGGGCTGGGGAGATGAGAATAAAGATGAAATTGGGCTTTAAAATGACTGCATGTGCAGATTTCGTTTTCTTAACCTACTTTTCATTGGAAATTTTCCTTATTTCTTCTATGCACATTTCCTAGTGCATAGAGTAAATATTCAATTAAAAACATTCCTTGGTCACACAAAATTAATTTTAATTCTTAGGAATTAATGGGCAACACATTTTGTTTCTGTACCCTCCCTTAATTTGAAGGGAAAACAAAACAAAAGTTTACAGTTCCAGTTTGATGAGCCATTTTTATTTTACTCTAATTACTGCTGTATTTCATTAGAACTGCCACGATCCAGGATTATGTACAAGAAAATGCATTTGGTAAATCCTCAGTTCATGCATCCTCTCCTTGACTCTTTCACACATTGCTGTGTATATTACAGACCTGGATTCCTCTGCCAATCTCTGTTAGCAGTTCTGCAAAATTCTACCACTAATCTAAAGATGTAATTAAAATACTTCATCTTAGCACTTCCCACACAGTGGCAGCTGCAAAACACAAATGTTGACTGGGCTCCATTTTTTGGAGCCTGAATGGAGACTAATGGAAAATATTGATAATGTAAACATTCAGCAGACCTTTCAAAACGTCATGATCATCCTTCCTAACAATACAATACTTGGCATGTCACACGTTTAGCCAGGACCTGTATCCAGTCATCAGTCAGTCTGCAAATACAGCACCCCTGGGTAGAGCAGGGATGAGACAGAAATCATCTTGTGAAGATAAAACCTCTAACTCCTGCTTTGGTTTTACAACAAGAGCACAACAAAAAGTCATCGTAGGGTTGGTAAAGCATTCCCTGACAGGCATTTGTCATGCAGTGTTTGCTCATGTTTTTTGAAAGTTTTTTAATTCTAAAGCAGCTTTCCCAAAGACACATGAAGTGATAGCCTGTGTTCTAAAACTTTTCTGATGTCCAGAGTTCAGGATTTAGAGTGGTCAATTAAACCAGAGTTTGGGTATGAAACATAACCAACTTTTAAAAATAATAATGATTATTTTAATCACTAATCTATTTTTCCATAGTAATTTTTTATGTTGATAAGAAATTATCTAAATCATACCAAGTATCACTATTAATTCTGTAGAATTTGAAAAATGCATACAGTTTTAAGGACTTGACTGTGCAGTAACTAGAATTTCTTGTGTCATCTAGCAGATGTAATTTTAACTAAAAATTACAAGAAACACAAATAGTTATAATTAACCATTGCTTGAACCACGTGACCTTAAATTGTAAACATTTTCATATCCCTTTTTTCTTGAAGCAGTTATGTACTTTACAGATTAAGACATTTTGTTACTCTTTTATTAGCAAAAAATACCCAAGCATTTGATCAAAAGGACTATGTGCTGGTATTTTTATTCATGGGTTTTCAAAATTCTGAGTTTTGTGAAGGAATTCATTTCTCCAGGAATTATCTACTGCTTCAGTAGTTTTGGGAAGAGAAACATTAAACCTATTTTGAGCCTTAATTTAATAAAATATAATAAATATTTTCAGTTTTGATGAGTATTTGGTTAAGATTTGGACTGTGATCTCTACAGGAATATAAATTTTAAGTTCTTTAGTTGAAGATGTAACCTGCTATTATTTTTTAGTTAATAATTTGAAAATTGCGTAGCATGAGAACACTGATAAGCATAGACTTCTATTTAAGGACAAGATTCAAGAAGTAATTATAAAAATGTCCACTAAAGACCAGCTCTGTTTCCTCTTTTCCAGGTTGCCATGCTTTGATTGTCCAATTATTATTTAAATTCAGATTAGTGTTTACTCTTGTTCATTATTTGAGTAAGGACAGAGTTCATGTTGTCTGATGGCAGTATCAAATTAGGAGAGGAGTTAAGGAAAGACAGATGAGAAAACACATTTACTTTCTTTGCTTTGCAAGGCCCTTGCCCTTACATTTTCTAATTCATTTGTGCTTTGTTCATATGTGTTTTCAAAACTCTACACATCTACACATAATTAAGCTTTATAAAGTTTGTTAATATCTGCCACCCTTCTTGAAAAAGTGCAGACTGCCTCACAACCGACCTTCCTGGCTGAGAAATGACAAGCCAAACATTGACTGCAGAGCTGTTTCACCTGAAGGAGTAATCAAAAAGGAGGAATTAAATTTTAATCATTTAAAAAAACCTCATAATTATTAATTTTTAATTATACACTAAATATACAGACATAGAAAGTGATAATGTCTGAAATTCAGGTGCTGTTCTGGGAATTTCATCTCCGTATTTCTCTTTATTATAAAAGATGAGAAAGCAATTCACTTTATGCTTGTGAGGTACCCAGCATGCCAGTTCATCTCCCTAATGTGAACAGCAGTGAAAACACTGCTTGTTTTGTCTCAGGGGCCATCTTTAGCTTTATTTTTAAAACAATGCAAGATTTATTACGGAAAGGTTTCTGCTTCTGATTATGTTTAATTTTTTAATTGCTTTTTTTTGTACCATCTTCATCAGAATCCCTGCTGGCCTATCATATTATGTCTATACATCTAATTTGTCAGGATTTCTGTTTTCCTTACTTGGACATGTTTTCTACTCTGAGAAACATTTTGCATCCAATAGACATCCTGACTCTTTTGTTAAAACTGACAGGCTTTTGGAAGAGGGAGGTTTTAGCTGTGATTAGATGTGTTCATGCAAGATTGTATGCATTTATGTTCTTTACTCAACATGAATAAAGTTATAACTGTCTCTAGTACCTTGTGATAATGCTGTCAAGAAGCATGTAGGTTTTATTTAAAGCTTTTCTATTATTTTTTTCTTTCCATTTTTCTTTATGAAAATTAAAATCTGACAAGGGTGATGTAATAACATTATTTTTCTCTGACTTGGTAAATATCTTGTGAGTAATATAGATGAGTTTTTTGACGTATTTCACTTTAAACTGTCTTGTTCCCTTGTCTGGACAAAATCTGCAGCTTTTTCTTCTCTGTGTTTTCTGACTGTTTTGATGTCTCTGAAAAACTCCAAAACAAGCTACTGTTGCATAACTCCCTGCTAAGAGGCAATTTCTGCAGGAATGAAATTTGTATTTTCCTGTGTCTGCTGTGTAAGCAGCCTGTCCCCTGCCTCATCTCCCCTGGCATTTCATCATCACATCTGCACTCCAAGTCATGTTCCTGGGTGTTTTACAGAGACCAAGCAGTTGTCATCTCGAACTATTCACTGGAAAACAGACCAAGCATGGGAAATACAGAAAGGGCTACCCTAAAATGTTTCTCAATCTACTCAACAGAGCAGTGATTCTGGAAATGAAGATCTGTGTCCAGCTGTTTTCAGAATAAGGGTTTGAATATTTATCTCAGTCATTTTTTGATGAGTGCTTTACTCTGCTGCTCAGTCTAGACCCGTCACTTCTTTTTGATCCCATGTCTGCTGTGTGTAGTAGGTGTGCTCTAGGCATTCACAGCTGAGCACTCCTTGTGGGAAACAAAGATGTGAAAATTCAAGGTTTATCTGGCACATGGATGGGAGCTCAGGCCCAGCAGGATTAGTGCTGATGGCCCAGGGCTATAAACTCTGCTTTAGGCACCACAAAAAGAGGTTTTTAGCATAAGCTTGATGTCAAGACTGGGAGACTGGAAATGTAGTTTCAGACATTCAGTACTTTTGCCCACCTTGCTGTTACCTAAAGGAAAAGCTGGGCTCAATCTGCTGATGCACCCAATTCTACCTGCACTGCTAAATATCAGTTAATTTTTTTTGTAGGCAAGTGTAGCTTTTTGGTTTCTGTTTTCTGCACTCTCACTGTTTGTTTCTGTAAACTGGTGGCGTGACCTTTTTTCACGAGAGCATTTTGAATATAGTTCAACCTTTCTTGAGAACATTTTGCAAAAGAAGGCTATTTTTATACAAAATGACATTGGCCCAGCGTGCCACCCACAGGATAGCGCTTGCCCAGGAAATGTGGAACATTTCCGCAGAGATATGACTTGCCATAAAATATTAAATTTCTTTGTGGGTATTTTCTTTGAAAAGTGTTATTTCTGGTGTGACAGTCCATGAATAAACAGATTTGAACAGCTTTTCTTTGTGATGCTGTTAGCTTTTCATTCTTCAGGTTTTATCAAGAGAAAATGTGTTCCCTCTAAGCATGTACGAGACTTGCCCTGCTGTACGGTGTCAAGGTGTTGTGGATTAATTTTTGACCATCCCATAGTATTTCTACTTTCAATTTCCTGTTCTCCTTCTGTCCAGAGAGTGATAGAATTGTCCTCAGCAACACAAATAAAGACTAAAAGGAGAATGCCTCACCAGAAAATACAAAAATGTACATTCTTTTCATGCTGAGAATGTTTATGGCAAGGAATCCCTGAAGAACTGTGATGGAGAAGCTTTAGTTTGGGACTGGCCTAAGATTGTTTTATAGTGCTCAGCCACTGTCTTTACCAGGACTTGAGATTTTCTTTGGGTCCAACAGCACTGCTGTGAACCAAAGCATTAGACAAGATCTGCAGTACCTGTGGCAGAAACTGAGATAAGAGATACACAGTATTTTCAATAGCTGAACTTAATTATGTTACTGCAAAATCTTAAAGTGTTCAGTTTATGGGATATGAAAAATGTGAAAACAGTGATAAAAAATATTATTTTTCATATTTTCATTTCAAGGCTTTCAGAACTCTGTCCTAGTCTGGTAACACTCTGCTAGAATGCAAATTCAGTTCTAGTCATAAACCTTAATAAAATGTGTAGCTTGTCAGTTTTATTTGATTAGAGATTGGAAAAGGGAGTACTTTTAATAGGAAGAATGGATTTTCATTCTGATATGGAATTTACTTCTATCACTATTATGATATCTCTACAAGTCAAATGATTTTTTTTTTCTAGTGATAAATGCTATCATTATTCCATGGTTATTATAATATTTATAATAGCATGTAAATGTGTTTGAAATAGAATACCAATATGCAGGTCCCTGTGTATAAATAAAGAATTACTACAGAATAATTGTTCTGTAAGAATGCTGTTAATATTCCATATTCCTTCCCTGCCATGTTTCCCGAGTCATGCCACATGTGGTGGCCTGGGCATCAGATGAGAGCTGAATTCTGTTCAGATGCTGTAAAAGGCACAAGAGGCTCCTGTGCTTTTCTGCAGGTACCCAGAGCCGTTCACCGCGCACTTCCTGGCGGGCAGCGATCCCGATTTCCTCGTGATGCCGCAAGCTGGAGAGCTCCTCCCAGCAGGCACCGTGGGAACCCATATAACAGTGGGATACAAGCCAAGGATGTATGGCAGGAGGCACACAGCCACGCTGGTCATCGAGGTAAGGCAATCCACACCTTCAGCAGTGCCAGCAGGAAGGGAAATCCTGCACCAGAGAGCAGCACTGGAGCACACCCAGTGCATGTTTTTGCTGCTCCTCACAATGGACAAAACTAAATTTGGAGAATTGATTGATGACAAGCTGGAAAAACATCCTGTATTTTTACACTGTATTTTACACTGTATTATAATTTCTACATTATCCTTTTGCCATCAGCACCAGAGGCAGATAGTTAATCTTGATACATTTGCCCCAACTCCGTAGGCAACATGACTTTCACAGTGAATCAAAATAATCCTGTCAAGAACTGGTGGAGAATATAAAAGTAATTGAAGATGTGAAGCCTAGGTTATTGATTTCAATTGTATTATACATTTTATATGATCAAAGGCTCCAAGAAGGCAGGTGCCAAAGTGTGGAAGAGAGAATTTCAGAGCACAAAGCCAGGAATAGCTCTTTTGAAGCAAGATGCAAAACAAACACAAATATTATTTGCAACCAAGTAGCCTGTGTAAGTGTGAAGGTCAGGAAACATTTGAAGACGTGTTCCTTCAGCAGTAAAAATGCTCTCAGAAACCAATTTTCAAGTTATTTTTTGGAAGGAATCTGTTGAAAACAAACAGCAGGGACAAACACCCCACATTCTGCATGAATCGTGGTTTGTACTTTCAGTCTATTCACTGTATGCTGGTAGTGTTTTCAGGCTACTATATTAGAATTGAAATGGCAATATTGATTTAAGAAATAAGATGGTCAAAATGACATTGATAAAAAGATGCATGGCAAATCACTACAGTGTTTTATCTCTATCAGTGACAACTTCTATAACAGTGAATAAAAAATTCAGATCCTGGGAAAAAATCCTTCAATCCCTCCTACTTGTTTTCTTTTACTGTATTAGATGTTTGATTAATATAATCTCTTTACATAAACTGCAGTGATGCTTATCACTCTTCCATTTGAAAAATAAGCTTACTGAATATATTTTGTGATATTTTGTGTTTACACAGTGCTGCAGCTATAGAGCTCAGAAACTTCCAATGAAGTTTTGGAACTGAACTCCTGTTTTGAGGCATGGCACATACAAATGCACTAGCTATGCTTGTCCTTGGCTTAGCTTTCATCACTAACATGGAGATTCAACCATAAATCTGTCTGAAATGGCACAAACACAATGATCAAAGGTTATTAGCTTTTTAAAAACTCAGGAAGTAATCCAGAATTTCCTTTTAGGAATTTATCAGTATCACTGGCCTGTGTCTAATTGGATTTTTAAGCTGCATGCACTCACACCTCAGTCTCTCTGGTTATGATCTAGGCAGACAGCTCTTTACATCTCCACCTTTGGTACTGTGTGTGGCTGCAGTAAGTCAGTCATTCATATATATTACATATATATAAATCAGATCACATCTTGTTATATCAATTCCTGGACCTGAAAAAATGCGTCAAGGATATTGATGCTCATAAGCACAATATAAATCCATCACAGTCAGTTAGAGATATTTCTAACATTCTTACTCAAATTGCAGAATTAAGTGGTTTCAGTAATGTTTTGATGAGGCTTGTGTTCTCTTTGCTCTTTTTGGAAGCCCTTTTTTGTACTCCAGCCTTCCCCCTTCCTGCTCCACACAAGCTTTAATTCCTGCAGTTCTGATGGAAGGCAGAGCATCTGTGGCTGTGTGTGATTCAGCTGCTGCTCTCTCTGCACTGACCCAAAATAAGGTTTGATGACATGTTGAGAATACCTGATACTCATTTCTGCCTTTTGTGTTTGTTGAAATCATTTTCATTAGTGACCTGAGGGAGACAGACTTAGTTAGATATATTAAATAAAAGCAGTATTAAATCATTCTTATTTGGGGAATAACAATGGAGGTGGTGAAATGCAATTAGTGTTTGACCTAACACTGAAGAATCTTTCTTGCATGTATCATCTCTAGCCAATATATTGGCTGAGGCTTTGGGCTATTTTTAGAAATGTTGAAGAAGCTTCTTTTCTTTTGCAGTGCCTCTCTTCTGCTGCTTCTGCTGTAATAAAGGATTACAGTGCTCTTGATTTAAAATGTCTTTTGCACTTCCAAGGGTAAAGTTATAGTCCTAACACTAACATATTTTTGTTATTAAATTCTTTGAACAGTGAGTAGCAGATTTGTAATTTTTGTGTATTTCAATGAACAGTGACAATTAAGCTGTAAAGTAGCAGAGATAGCAGTGTAAATTCTTTGGTTTATTTTCATCATAAAAATTGTGTTGTAAAGGAAAATGGGAGGTTAGGATTATGGAGAAAGATCCTATGGTCATCTTTTTCTCATTTGTTTTAAACATTAAACACAAATATTGTATGTGAATTTTTTTTGTTTTATTACCCTGCTGAGAACCCAGTGCTGTAAATCTAATTAGTATTAACATATATGTAACAGTCTGTCTCTACCAGAACTTAGCATCTGCATTTTGTTAAATGAATATATATATATATATATATATATATATATATAATTGAAATCATGTTGACTATGTTATATTTCTGCACACAAATCAGGTACTTTGTGGGATATGGTATGGATTCTTTGAGACTTAATATTCATGAATACTTACAGTAGATTTTATTAATGACAGAAAACCTTAATTACTTTGCTGAAGCGGTTAAAGTTCTTTATCCATCATTAAAACTTCTCAGTCAACTACGTATCAAAACAGTTGAAGTTAGATAATTATTTAAATAGCTGCTAGGAATCTTAATTTTGCAGAAGTGACATAGACAATTACTTTAAAGTTTTATGTAGATCAAAGAATGAACTATTACAAAAAGACAGTAAGGAAAATAATCATGCTTGTTTCTTTGAAAAAGCTTGTAGCTTTGAATGAGGACATCACAACTTAATTGAGGTACAGGTAAGAAACAGTGAAACGGTGCCTGAACAGCATTTTTGAAGAGGTATTTTTCCATAATCAAAATTCTAAATTTAGAATGGCCTTCATAAACAGTGCAGTTCTGGCTGAAAAAAAATTAAAATAAAAAAATATCCCTAATGCTAAATTAGTGAAGAGAGCACGCTTTTTAGATAAGCTGTAAAGCGCTGTGAGGACAGAAGGGACATCCCAGAGCTGGGATGTGCCAGTCAGGCTGAACAGAAAACCGAGCTGAGGTCAAGGTGCAGCTGGGGCAGGAATCATGGGCAGGCACGCGGTGGAGCAGCCAGGATGCTGGGAATCCTTGGCAAGGGGCATATTCCTGTTAATTTCCTTTCACTGTGCTGAATTCAGCTGGAGACCAGAGCAATTGCTTTGTAATTCATGTGTGAGACTTCTGAGATATTCTAAAGCAGAAGGCATACACAATAAGTCTTAAATGATAAAATAGGTGTCAGAGTGAAGCAGATTGCAGGTAACATTATCAAGCCCTCCAGAAGTCAGGCTTGTGCACCTTTATTACTGAATAATCACTAACTTAGCCTATGGAAGATAGCATATCAAAACCATTTGTCATGCTGTTCTGCAAATAAATGATGCAGTGTGCCAGCCACAGTACCCAGGTGTGGCTTCTCTAAACTTATCTATGCAAACTTGCATATCTTAACAGCAAACAGTGCTGTTACATATTCAGCAGCTTGCTGAAACTGCCTTATTCCTGGTGGATTTCTTAATTACCATAGTTTAATGTTATTTTAAATTGTATCTCTTGAAAAGAATGAGCAAGGAAAAATGTAACTAACTTACTAGAATAACTGAAATAGTTTCCCATTAAATTAGATGGTGTTGGCTTGAGTTTCACGATTAGAAGCAGAGTGCAGAATCAGTACTCAACATTTTTGATTCACAGGCATGGGGAAAGGTTACTTTGCTTATTGAGACTGATAATGACAAAAGGGGACAATACTGTGGGAACTATTGCTGTAAAAGGATATTCAGACCGTTGTCAGTCCTGGAGGATTTTGATTGTATAATGTCTAAGCAATGTTGTGAAACACACAATATTTGAAGCGCAGACATCAATTAAGTTTTAATTATATCTGGAAATGTTCTTCAAGCTAAGAAAAATATTCCTATCCATCTTCTTCATTAAAAATTGGTCAAAGCCTGGATTGGAATTTGTCTGCTTGTGGGAGGTGGTTTTTTTTGCTTGGGGTTTTTCCCCTTCTTTCCTTCACTTATTAAACCATCATTGTCTTGATCCATGAGATTTCTTGCCTTTGCTCTTTCCTTACACAGTTCATAAAGATTTGCTTTAATTTCATTCTGTATGCACTGATTGTAATTGTAATTTTTCTTTGTTTGTATAACAAAACATTGCAGTATAAGTTAATGGCCAGGAATTATTTGATGCAGTGCCTGTAATTTCCTGTGGTTTAACTTTTTAGGAAGTCTTGCAAATTTTATTTTGATTTTTCTGAGTTAACACTGTTAGAAGCTAACTGGAATACAATATTCCTTGAAATTCTTTGCTCCCAATCCACTTTCCACAACACAGATTGCTTTGGCAATTATTTACCATGTACTTCAGTAGCACTTCCAGCCTATAGTGAACACCCATGGATAATCTGTGTTTTGCAAATTAATCCTATGAATCAGGAGGCATCAGTAAAAATGGGTTGAATACCAAGCAAATAGACTTTTATATAAATTACGTGGTGACTGTTACCAGTATTGGCTGAATAGTTTGCTTCATGAGCATTACTCAGTCAGCCATCATGATGATTGAATGACTTACTTGAATAACTTACCTTATTTAATAAGAAGTGTCAGTGTGTGTCTCATTTTTTAATTATTAAAAACATTTTTCAGAGAGAATTAGCTCAGTAGATGCCCATTAATCCAGTCAGGTGAGCTAAATTATTACTCTCTTCACATTTTGATTCAGGAATATTGAGATTTTGAAAAAAGAAAGTCATTCATTTCAACAAGAAATCCTCCCCCAGATTGTCAAGGACTTTCAGAATGTGATCTGGTCTTTCTTCTTAAATTGCGTGTGAAATAAGCCCAGATATGCATCACAGGAACCTGAATTCTTAACTACCTAAGTTTATATCAGATATATCTTCTTAACAGAGATTCTCTTTTGTAGTTCTGTTCTAGTCATAGTACAGATTTGATACCTTCATCTTTAGACTTTAGACCAGAGCTAGTATTGAAATTATTCCAAATTTGATACAATAAACTGCATTGTCTTAAAAATAGGAAGAAGAGTTGCTCTGATTTGAGAAATTTTGGCCTGCTTTTGAGGCAAGTAAATACTGCTTGTAAATCAAATATTCTATCATAATTCTATGGTCATATGTGGATGACCTTTGGTAGTCTCTCTTCCTCCTCTCCACCATTCCAGAAAAGTCTGAAACTGAAAATGATTTGTGTTTTCCTTTGCTGTGACATGTCTGGCCTGGAAACCCAAAGCAGCAGCTTTGAGGCATTTGCTCAATTTTGAAGATGATAGACTTACTCTTTCTGCAGTTTTCATATT